>NW_026999426.1:300000-510999 GCF_037126465.1 Ornithodoros turicata
AATTGCGAATGCCGAAAATAAATCAGCAATCACCCCCACCCCACCCCCTCCCTTCCCAAAGTGGTAGCCGCAGAGCATATCCGCATTCTTGCAGACTTTAAGCTCTCGCTAACGCTACTTGAGTTGAACGGGCATTACGACTGTTGCTCAATCGGCTGAAAACATACCAGTTGGAAGGAAGCAAATGCAGCTGTGTTTCTTATATTTTCGGGTAGAAAATTCCACAGTTTTGATGAGAAGTAAATAAACAGAAAAGCCATATAGTTTGTTCTGCACTTTGGGGCTGAGAGAAGATACAGTATTGTAAACGATGTTGATGTGTGGCATAAAAACCTGGTTACGTAGTAATTTATGCGTACTCAGGTAACGCGTGGTGAGCTAGTATGCGTCTAAAAATGCGCTAACTTGAGACTTTAGGGGTACCGATAAATTTAGACGTTTCGAAGCCGTCCATACCGCTATACATTATTTAGTCGTCTAAGAAGGGGTGGTCAACGAGACATGGCCGAGATATTTCGAAGTAGCCGTCTACCGTTAGACGCCTAAAAGGGGCTCACATGTTGGCCACATTTAGACTTGCATCACAAATTTATGCAACCGTTTTTACAGAAGATATAACAGAGCGTTGCCTCTGTGCTCTGCGAAAAATTAGTAAAAAGTAGAAAAAAGTAGAAAAAGTAGTTTTTTTTCTGCTGCTGTCATGACAGAGCGACTACAAACCGTGTGTCTTGCAACCGTGAGGTTCAACGTGATTAAATTCAATTTTTATTTGCGCTGACCCCATGAGCAACCTAGTCTATACAAAGTTGAAGATCGTTAAAAGCACGCAAAATAAAATACAACTGCATAAGTGTGTTGCAATATGTTGCAAAATGCGAAGAAGCCCTCGGCCCTCGGTGCGCCAGTCTGGAAACGCTGTAGCGCGACCAAGGGCACGAAACTCGCGAGTTCCGTTGCGAACTAAAGTGAGGCGCTGCGGGATTTCCGCATCATCAAACGTCATGAAACGTCAGAAAGTTTACGTCGAAGCGCGACTTCTCAACTGTCACCAGCCCATTGGCTCCTGTGGCCGCTCCCCCGGTATGCGAGCGCTCATTGGTCGGTTTGAAATTATGAACTTTTCTCGGCACTCTCAAGCCTGTGACGCTGTGTCGGCGGAGCCGGAGCAACTTGTCTTGAAGTTTCCAAATGTGGTGTTTGCAGCTAGGACGCAAGCAAAGCATCTATGCCGGTAAGGCTTTGGATGGTTTTTAGTGTCCTTCCCCTGACATGTTGTCGATACCAACTCTGAAAAACTCGGCGCCTTCTGGAAAATTCTACGAGTCAATTCAGTAATAGATAAGTGGAAGGAAGGTCTGCTTCGCTTGCTTGATGCGACAACGGTTCAAGAAGGACCAATACTGCTTTTTTCCCGCTACCTATACTGGCAAGTTAATTGGCATTCCACTCTGCCGCTTAGCATGGCATAGTACCACACCTGCGGCATATAGGCAGCATTTTGGCATTCAGAATTTTTGGTTTTCATGTTTCTGGTCCCTATCTTTCTTGCTTATGTATAAGCAACTCAATACATATCTGCTTCAGAAGAGCATCTGCATGGATGCAGTACAATGGATCAGCCACTCTGAGTGGTTGGAGCATCATCTTTCGGCACACAAGCTGCACAAGTTCCTTTGTGACGGGTCAAACAAACGCCTACACAAGCAGCAAAGGGATATAGACATGCTCGATGTCATGCTGGATCTGCGAGTGTGTGTGCCTGTGCAGCCAATATACCGTTGTTCTACTGTGAAACTACAGTTTGTGATTTGGGAATATCTATCCCCGAAAAATAAAGCGCTTTGTGTAACAGAAACAGTCAACGCTTCCGTATTTTGTTATTTATTTCGCTCGCGTGTGAGTGACGAACAATATGGAGATGTGGGAGTGGACCCATGTATGTGTGTTGAAGGTACTGTAAAGCAGTAGACAAGCATGATATGCAGGTGATGTGACTAGATACTTTGTTGCTTCTAAATACCGTATGCGGAAGCATACGACCGACAACGCGCTATAAATATTTTTAATTTGCCACGAAAGATGCGGCGTAGTGGAGCGGTGCGACGCCTGGTGTCAAACAACCCCCTGTACAGCAGACAACACTGAAAATTGGTATTACATACTATTACATCGGAACTTCGTTATTTTAGTAACCAAATTATTAGTTTTCCTGTTTATTTATGCATTCTGAAACCGCTGTTAACAGTTTAACCTGTTAACCCCTGCTTTTGCGAAGTAACCCAGCGCTGGCCGCTGTTCGATGGAGGCTCTCCCTACTTCTCTGCTGCGCCTGCGCGCTCCTTCTGTTCGCGGCCTCTTTCGAACGAACAAACTCTCTGTGAACCTCTGTGAACAAACTAAGTCCCGACGTTGTCTGGCTTCTTGAACGTCTGACACAGTTTTTTTTAACGGCTCAGCATTTCATTTCAGTTCGCTTATCCGTTTATCTTCAGATGTGGATCGTTGTGTCTGCTCTCACTACTCTGTGCAGTTTGTCACTAACCTGCGCTGTCTGTGTTGTGGTAAATTATGGGTTTAGTGAACATTTTGCCAGAGGCAACATAGTTAAGACTGTCGTATTTGCTTTTAAAACAGTGCGCACGTTGAGCAGTTATTTCATTTGATAGCTGGCTGTGTAAAACCGTACACATTATGTTGGCCGCGTGTACCTCTTGCTTTCCTGTCTTTATCATTTTTCTAGGTGCTTGCAGACTCATGGATTGGAGGTGACGAATACAAAGCCTGTCCTGTGAGTCATTTATTGGCACTTCAGCTTAGCTGCAGCTACAATCACATTTCAGGTAAACGAAAACCGTTGCCGTTCCATATCTGACTCTACTGTTGTTGCTGGATGTCGCTGGGTGTAAATGTGCTCGCTAATCTGACACTGGTTTGCGCCGTTTGTAAATATCTTGTGTCTGAAGAGCTTCAGTTACAGTTGGAGTGTCTGAACTGCATCAGATTTATATCATTGATGTCATGTACGTGCAGGCTGTCAGAATGATTATTTTTCAGATTCCGTGAAAAAATTTCTTTTTTGGCATGTGCGCATTTTAATTTGCAGATTAGGCTGTGTCACGTCACGGTCTCTTTAGTAGCCTCGACTTCAGAAATCCCAGAATGCTTAGCACTGCTTCGAACTTTGGTAATTTCCATCACATCAAAGCGGGAGAAGGTCTGCAAACTACTTCAGTTTCTCGTCTTTTAGTCCATGATCCATGCTGTGTCAAAATCAACTGAAATAATGCATGGACTACTATCCCTTCCACCACACGAGGAGTGCTGGAATTACCCGATGTCGACCATTGTCTAATGCAATGCCATGCGCTATGTCAGTGTATAGAAAAAGGCTTCGTCTTCGAATTCGGGAGTGAAATGGGTTCTGCACAAGCAAAATATGATCCGACATGTATAAACAGGGATATATTTCACACCTGCATAGTGCCTGAGTAAAAAATATGCATAAAATTCAGTTCCGCAGTAAACAAGCTGCATCCGACATTTTTACACACAGCATGCATTTATAGTGATACAATATAATGTCTTTTCTATTTTCGATTTATTTGGGAAACCGTCCTTCCTGCTACCCGCAGCTGTCTACCACCCCACACATGTGTAAAGTACTGGTTGCCTTTGGAGCAGTCAAGATGCGAGCACCGACCCGAAGATAGAGGCATTGCATAGAGGCATTGCAACTATACCAGCCATACAAGTACTACGATTTTTTTTGGGCGTGTGTGTGTTACTATCTGCTTTGGAAGAGCAGCTAGCTTCGTTGGTATGTCATTGTGCAAAGAAGGGAACTGCTCACGATGTCTGGTAACTTGCCCATATCTTTGGAAGCCAATGTTTACCCAGTATGTTAATGGAAATAAATCTTTTACCAATATCCAATATCCATACTGCGTTTGTATTCTGTGCATAAACTACACATACCTACATGTGCATGTGAGGGACATTCGCCTGGATGAAGAAATACACGGTCCAATAGTGCCAAAATTTATGTATAAATTATGTACAATTTAAGACATCATCGCTAATACATGTCTATATGACGGGTCGGTGGATATATCCTGGTATATCCCGTATATATATATATACGGGAATCCTGTGATGGCAATGTGGTCTCATGCTCGTATTCTCTTATGCCTTCAGATGTTTGCGCCCTTGCGTCCAATTGACACACATCACCAGGACCGTTTCCCGGTGTTATCCGCAAGTCTGGATTCTTCGTGTTCCTCGTCGAGCTTCTGTACTCAAACCGGTATCCCTGGTTCCACACAGACTGCGATAAACCTGACGCCGACGGTGCTCCCACCTACCAATCATCTGGACTTTATAACCAGCTCGTTTCATCGACGTTGCTTCAGTGGGCATGGGAATCCTGTGATGGCAATGTGGTCTCATGCTCGTATTCTCTTATGCCTTCAGGTTGGTAATTCACCTTCCTTGTATGCCAAGAAAACCAGTGATCGTTGTTTGGTTGTCGTCCCATGCCCACAAGCGCTGATTTGTATATTCATTGATTGTGTGAATATTGTTCACCATCTATTAATGCAGTGTGGTGACATTGAGCAAAATCCTGGACCCCCGACTGATGCTCTTGCAAAACAGATGACCGAAACGTTTGAAATGTTAAAAGAGTTAAAGGTTCAGACTACCTCACTCAATAGTCACCAAGAGGGCATCCTAAATGTCGTTCAAACCCTGCAAACTGGTAAAAAAGAAATATCAGACCGGTTGTTGAACTTAAGCTCGCGCCTTTCTGCTGTTGAAAAAATGAAATCCTCCGTTGAACAGATGAACGATGAGCTGAAATCTGTAAAAGCTGAAAACCTGCTCCTTCGCAATCGTCTTGATGACATTGAAAATCGGTCACGGAGAAACAATCTAGTCTTCCGCGGCGTTCCCGACTCACCGGCAGAAACGTGGAATGAAACAGAGGCTAAGATTGTTGAATTTATCTCAGAGAAGCTGGCAGTCCTCGTTAATAGCGATGCATTTGAACGAGTTCATCGTATAGGCTCATTTAAACAGGGCAGTTGCCGTCCAATCGTTGCAAAGTTTTCGTCATTCAAAACCCGGGATCCTGTGCTGCCAAACAAATCAAAACTAAAAGGCAGTGCCTTTTTTGTGCAAGAGGACTTTTGTGCTGCAACACGGTTGGCAAGAAAAAGGCTATTCGAGTTTGGTCTCTCACAGAAAAAACAGTTCAAACTTCGGTTTAATAAGCTCTGGATTGATAACATCTGCTATATATATGATTCGACCAGTGCTACTGTCCACTGTGTTGACCCTAGTTTTAGTGATAATTCTGCTGTTCCCGTAGTTTCTTGTGATAACTTGGTTAGTGAGCAGTCCTCCCTTCTGCCGCAACATAAAAGTTCAATGATCTTGCGCCCCAGACGGGATGAAATCCGTAACCAATAACCATTGGCCAGGGCCATGAATAACCCTTCCGCCGTGTCCAGATTATCTGTTCTGCATACTAATATAAGAAGCTTAGTCAAAAAACGTGACGAACTGTCTTCGATTATTGATTCATGTCACGCCGACATCGTGTATCTCACAGAAACCTGGCTGAACGCCAGAATATCTAACTCCGAGCTATTCACGTGTTACAAGGGGTATACTACGTACCGTGCTGACAGGCCAAATAGAACAGGTGGTGGAGTACTGATTGCCGTATCAAATGTCTTGAATAGTTCTTTGGTAAATATTGACACAAACCTAGAAGCTATATGGCTGTCTGCAATGTGCTCTCGTAAACGAATAATTCTCGGTGTGTGTTACCGTCCCCCCGCTTCAAGCAGTACATTTGTTACAGAACTTCATGATGCATTGAATCTCATTGTCACGCGTTTTCCAAACAATCCAACATTTTTATTAGGTGATTTTAATTATCCGTCTATCGTATGGTCTCCTCGACATGTACCTGAAAGCTATGGTGAGGCTGCTGATTTTGTCAACGTGTGCAATGACTTCAATTTAACGCAATTGGTCACAACACCTACGAGAGTTGTTGGTGTTACTGCTAACGTTCTGGATCTTGTCTTGACTTCCGATCCCTCTAAAGTATCCGACATTGTATACTTGCCCCCATTAAGTGATCATGTTGTCATGCACTTCTTTATTAACATTTCGTCAAATCCTCGATCTAAACTTGTTAAAACTATACGTAATTACAACAGAGCTGATTTTGACGCCATTAATAGCGATCTAGAAAGCTTTTCTCACGTTTTTTAGAGGGTTTTTCTAGTCGTACGCTCAAAGAAAACTGGAACATGTTTATTGATAGAATTGCGAAGCTTTTCGATGAATACATTCCGATTGTTAAAATCATCTTCTCACCCGAGTCTCCGTGGTTTGATAAAACTTTACGGCGTTTAAGAAACCGGAAGCGTAGGCTATTCCTAACAGCTCGAAGCACAACTAACCCACGCAATTGGCAGAGGTACAAAGAAGCCGTCAATGAATACAAAGTTGCCATTATGGAAGCCAAACAAATTTTTTTCTCTGACAACACTTCCAAACTTGTTGCAAACTAACCCAAAACAATTTTGGCGCACTGTGAACAAACAAGACCACCTACCAATAACACTCACTGATAATGATGGCACCGCCATACCGGACTCCGCAACAGCTGACGCATTCAACAACTATTTTGCTGATATCTTTTCTGCTCCAAATACCGATAACCCTCGTATGTTAAGACCACGAAACTTCTTGCCTATGGATGCACTAATAATCGATCCATTCGGTGTGGCCAACGTAATTGAGAGGCTCAAACTGTCGTCAAGTTCCGGTGTTGACAATATCAACACTAAACTCCTAAAAAACACGAAATTATATTCGTCAATCATGCTTACTAAACTCTTTGAACAGTCGCTGGGGGTGGGCGAGCTCCCGGATGCGTGGAAAATCGGAAAGGTCATCCCTACTTATAAATCAGGCAACAAATGCACTGCTGCTAACTACCGTCCCATATCACTAACGAGTATACCGTGCAAGATATTGGAACATATCATCTGCAGTCATCCCAGGCAGCACAATGTACCGAAAGTCGAGTGCAATAGGGGTGGACGGTATGTGTCTTATCAATGTTCTTTAGTTGCAAGAGCGTGTTCAAGGCCTTCCACCTACCCGTCCACCCCTATTGCACTCGACTTTCAGTACATTGTGCTGCTTGGGATCTAGTCCATCACCTTGAATCAAACTCTTTCTTTTGCCCTTATCAACATGGTTTTCGTAAACATTTTTCTTGTGAGACTCAGTTGGTATCTTTCATTCATGACATCCATCTCGTTTCGGACAGAGGAACTGATGTTGATTGTATATTTCTGGACTTCAGCAAAGCATTCGATAAGGTCCCCCATAATCTGTTGCTTTTAAAATTATCCTTACTAAATATTGACCCTAATGTATTGTCCTGGATTCAGTCTTTCCTTATTGGGCGGTCACAATTTGTCACAGTAAACAATGTCACCTCTGCCCTAATCCCTGTATCATCCGGCGTCCCCCAGGGTTCCGTCTTGGGCCCGCTACTTTTTCTCATATACATTAATGATTTACCTGGGTGCGTCAGGTCTTCCATTCGGCTTTATGCCGACGACTGTGTAATCTATCGAGCCATAACTAACCCCTCTGACCTTCATATTCTGCAGTCAGATCTAGACTCCGTTCTTGACTGGTGCTCAGCTTGGTGCATGGAAATTAATATTAAGAAATGTAAATGTTTAAGAATCTCGCGCTCACGTAGTCAGCCACCCGCGTTTTCATATAAAATTAACGATGTCCCTCTCGATCAAGTAACTGAATATAAGTATCTCGGTGTTCATGTCTCATCTGACCTCTCTTGGAAGTCCCATATCACGCATATTTGTAATTCAGCTAACTCTTCTCTTGGCTTCATCAGACGCTCATTCTACATGGCCCCGTCCAAGGTTAAGCTACAGCTATATAGGTCTCTCGTGCGACCAAAATTAGAGTACGCATCATCGGTATGGGATCCTGGAACAGATAACCTCATCAATATGTTAGAATCGATACAAAACCGAGCCAGCCGCTTTATACTCTCAAACTACCATCGTACATCAAGTGTCAGTACCATGAAAAGGTTTCTGGGTCTACCCTTGTTAGCGTCTCGTCGCAAGAATGCTCGTTTGTCACTTTTCCATAAGGTATTCTATCATAACGATCCCATTCTCTCCGCATACATTTCATCTGCCACTTACACTTCGCACCGCATTGACCATTTTCGTAAAGTACGCATTCCGCATGCATATACTAATGCCTTCTCTAACTCCTTCTTTGTTCGCACCGCGTTGGAATGGAACAGGTTGCCTCGTACTGTTGCTTCCATCCAGGACTCGCCCACCTTCAGGGACACCTTATCTGATTTACTTTGATGACTAACCTTTTTGTGCTATTTTATGTGTCATTATCTCTACAGAGACTGAGACTTGTTCCATGTTGTCCTTTTTTTTTTATTTGTTTCCCAATGTTGTACTGCCCCTCCCCTCTTCAATGCCTCATGGCCCTGAGGGTATGGAAATAAATAAATAAATATATGTATTGTCCCATTTTAGACATTCAGTCTAAAAAAGGTCTAAGTCAATGGTACAATTATCCGGCTATTAGCTGTATTTTAGCGAAATGCAGTGTAGCTGTATTTTAGCGAAATGCTAGCCGGGCTGGGGAATGGCTAGGGAACGCATACGGAGCAATAGAGCTACTTTGTTAGACGTCTAATAGACATCCCAAAGTCTACATTGACATCTTTTAGACATATACTAGCGCACCATGCGTCTCCTGGGAACGCAATAAAACGCCATGCGCCATATGCTTACTCACAGATAAAATGTTTAACAGAAGGTACAGGTGCCGGACACTTTCGTTGTGTATAATCTTCATGAGGGTCCTGCTGCACTTATTCTGGTCTACCTGGAGTTCGTGTTGTCATGATTGGTAGGTTATGCCGTAGACAAAAATAAACACAACTTGCCGTATACAATTCGAGTGCAACATACGCGTATTGCGCCTTATATTTACCATACAATAAGCTGCAGAAGTGTTGTCAACATTTGTAACACTTATTTATTTTTCTTTCTTTTTAGATTACCGGCCTCAGTAGCTCAGTCGGTAGCGTGTTCGCCTTCTGATCCCGAGATCGCGGGTTCGAACCCGGCCGAGGACGCCAGCAACTTGGTGGCAGGGTACAAGTTGCTTAGACACGCCGTCTTCCGCGAGGGACGTTAAATACGGGGTGCCGTGTGATGAGCTTTAATCGCACGTTAAAGAACCCTCAGGTGGGCAAAAGCAATCCACAGACCGACCGCTGTGGCGTCGCTCATGATCTCAGTTGTCTCGCGACGTAAACACCCAATTATTTATTATTTATTCTTTTTAGATTCAAGACGTCGCTCTGCCAGGGTAATCAAGGCGAAAGTTGAAACGCTTCTGTGTGACGTCTGACATACTGTGTACAGCGTAATCCCAGTTGGAGACAGGGCACACACGTGGTCAACGAGGTTCGTAAAAAGAGTCCGTGAGCTATAGCCTTATCAGAACTTGCATGTAGAATGTGATACAAACACTTTCTTGCTTGTTCGGTTCTTGCAGTACTGATCACATCAAATCACCGCCTTAGTGACTCATACAACGGAAAGGGATATAAAATCGCGCTGGTCACTCACCTGAAGAAGAATCAGTAATCCACGGCCGACCTATGTTGCCCCCCCCCCTCCCCCCTCATATGTGAACACAACATGACACTTTCCCATGTACATCACATACGTGTGTTGAATTCCAATGGCAGATTCGAAGCGCTTCCAAAGCACAGTTCCTTGCTCAACCGGGAGAAAGTCTGTTCTATTTGCAGATCGGGAACAGTGCTGGAGCCAGCGGGAGCTTCGGAGGGGCCTGAGAGCCAAGGTCGCTTCCACGGCAACGCAGACTTCTCCGCCAAAATAGGCAGGTTCAACAGTTATTCTCGGTGGCATGTCACTTATCGCTGGCACTTCCTATTTGCTGTCCCTGCTTTGCCTACATTACCGCTACG
Organism: Ornithodoros turicata; assembly: GCF_037126465.1. Lineage (NCBI taxonomy): Eukaryota > Metazoa > Arthropoda > Arachnida > Ixodida > Argasidae > Ornithodoros > Ornithodoros turicata. The sequence goes on from NW_026999426.1 coordinate 310,100, forward strand.
CAATATGTCTTCGCCGTGACTGATATTTCGCGTCTTACATGTCGGTGATTTTGTTTCTTGAAGAAGCCGGTGAGTCAGATGCTACCAGCGCAACGTTAGGAAATGAGGAGGACCTTCATGTAACAAAGTACAGGATGATTCACGAACCATGTCATCTGTGGTTTATCAGGAAAATGTAGAAATATGCGGTCAACGGCTCTTGCGCGGAAATTAAGTGTGCCATCTTCAAAAAATACACTTATCGAATTTCAATTGCAAGAAATTGAAATTCGCCTCGAAAATTTTCAATCGAACTCTGAAATTTGCCTAGTGAACATATCCCTTTTTTACAGCGTAAGCAAGCGTGTGGTGAACTTAGCCGAATACACCGGAAGCCGAAATGTCTAACGCAACGGCGAGTTCAAAGAAAAAAAAAAGAAACGCAGATGGAAACCGGCTGTCTTTTTGACGCGCGTATTTGAAGAGGGCACGGAATGGGCTCCAAACATGCGATGAGAGGGGGACATTCCCCTGCCGAGATGATAGATAGAAGACAGCAAAAAAAGAAGAAAGAAAAGATAAATAAATAAATAAAAGAAGAAACAAGAGTAAAATGCTAGGAAGAGACATTGCGATTATATCTCCTAAGTGTTAATAAAAGTAACCGAAGCCAGCAGGTACCCTCTCCTCTTGTTTCTTTTTCTTTCCTTTATTTATTTATTATTTTTATTTTATTTTTTTAATGCTCGTTCCATCTTGTGGCCAGGTACATGTCCTCCTCTCATTGCATCTTTGTGGCCATCTCTTGCGCCTTTAAAATATGCGAGTCAGGAAAAGCAAATTCTAACCTTTTTTCTTTTTTTGTGCAGTCGCTGTAGTGATTTCGTCTTCCGGTGTATTCGACAAAGTTCACCACGGCCTTCCTGACACAGCAAAAAAGAAAAAGAAAGAACAACAACAAGAAACGCCATTTTGTCTATGCAAATTTCAGAGTTCAAATGTGAAATTTCAATTTATTGCAATTGCAACTCGACAAGCGTATTTTTTGAAGATGACAAACTACAGCATGGTTCACACACGTTACATGGTGCGTTCTGCTGCGTGCGGGCGCCTACGTGCGTATGCGTGCGTTGTAAGCAATCCGTTCCGCTGTTCACATACCTGCGTCCGAATGCGTGCGTCACCAAACCGTAAGCCAATGAGCGCCGCCAACGCCTTCCACTCCGGTGGCCGCCATGTTGAAAACACTCTCGCAGAGAAAAACCTACTGCGCACGCTCTGAAGGCAGCCTCCCAATTCGTTCTACGTTCGCGGGCTGCTGCGTGCGCCGGAAAAAGTTGAGCTCGGGCGAACTGCTTGCGTTCTGCTGCGGGAGGTCCCGCACGTATCTGTTGCCACGGTAACCAGCGCCCGCACGCATCCGCACGCAGCAGAACGCGCTAGTGTGAACCATGCTTTAGTTGCCGCACGGGAGTCTTTGACCGCATATTTTCCCATTCTACCGTTTTCATAGAAACTCCAAACAGTATCGTTCCTGAATCGCCCTGTGTGGCGTTGTAGAGGAACATGAGTACGTTCTTCTTCTTCTTCTTCCTCCGACGTCAACCAAGGGACATTGGCTGGGGCTAAACTCCACGTTGGGCGCATGTGATCCAATCCAGATTCGAATCACTTGCTCTAGGCCAGATCAAACCGCTCTCCCTGCGGACTCCGACTCTGCCATTTGATCTGAACGGTAGAGTCACGGACAGTGATATAAAGAAACAAATCCTTCGGATTGTCCCGAAAAAGTGCCCGAGGGTGAGAAGAAATTGGTTTCGCTTCCTACTGGCATGCCTCCTCTTTTTATACCTGCATGTGGCCATTAGTGTAGGGTTCTCTTTTTATTCGCTGTTAGCGCCGCGAAGCAACTGTGGCTATGAGTGTCGTACAGACATGGACAAGTGGAGAGAGGACAGCAGAAGCAGTAGGGACAGGGGAGTTAGTAGGGGTCCTGGGCCGACTTCAGGGGGAACTGTGCGGACGTCCCTCTGTGACGTCTTCGGAAAAGTCAGGGAAAGCCTCAGACAGCACAGCCGGTGACAGGATTCGAACCCGTGTCACCTCCCAGTCTCGGCGTGGAAAGCGATCATCTTAACCGCTATGCCACGGGAGCTGGTAGTGTAGAGGTGAAAAGAAAGGGGTCTAAATGATGTCTGAACACTGAGAAAAGGAATGTCTATAGAACGTCTATGCCCTAGCCGTCCACCGTCCATAAGACGTCAGATATCACGTCTAACCTCATGCCACCTATCCATCTCGCCCTAGACATCCAATGTTTATGTGCCTCGCCGACATTTAGACACGTTTTCGACCAGATGTCTGGAACTTCGTCAGACACCTAACCACGTATTATACACGAAGTCTGCGGCTATACCAATTTTATTCCTTCATTCAGGCGACATGTCTAGGGTTATACATTTCCTGTACCTTACTTTAGCAACCCTTAGACATACTTTAGACCATGACTAGTCCTGCTACCGTCCTGGCACGCATTCAATTGTGATAGAATTGATAGCGAACATGATTCTCAGCATGAACATTTATTCACACTAAACCGCACACGAAGTCTACAGTCTAAAACTGGACTGACTTTGCTGCCAAACGGGAGTCTTGTGTTTTGAGTGATGAGTGTTGAATTGGCAGGAGGGTGTTGAGGGCTAGAGTCACTAAATAGGAAACAGAGTATCGCATTCCTTTTCCGCGCGGAAGCCGCCGTTCGGTGTCCGCGATTGGGCCGATCGTGTCACGTGGTTTCTCCTTCCAAGAAGCGGTCGTCATGTTGAGTCCCCTGGATCCAAAACCGGTTTCCTCTGCTGCGCGCAGTACACCGGCGGAGAAGGGGGCGGTTGCCCGTCCCATTGCTAGGCGAAGCAGCCGCGCCGGACCCAAGATGGCGGTCTCGCTCGCTGGCGTCGCTGAGTGTCGCTACTCTGCTCCCTATTTAGTGACTCTATTGAGGGCCACCTCATTCCTTTCTTCCATTGAGTGATTGTTGGTGCTGCAGCGCTGCCTCCAATGACTCACTGTGGTAGAAGATAGAACAAAACATGTCAGAAAGCATTATGTAGCCTGCTAATTTATTTAGTGCCCACCCATGACTTGAAAACCCGAGACGAGGTAGGGACGAAAAAGACACACACAAACAGGGTATTTGAGACCGTGTTTGTGTGTGTCTGTTTTCGTCCCTACCTCGTCTCGGGTTTTCAAATCATGGATCGTCACCACCAGCTCGCTTGCTACCTAACTTTCCTTTCGTTATTATTTAGTGCCTATGCACACTCTTTCACGGGATGCTTGTCTGCACACGTAAGAGCAAAAACGGTCAGCACACACTTCCCATGTGTTTCAATCGGTGACACGAGGCCAAAATACATAAAGGAAACGATATTTCTGTATTGAGCCACGCGTCTCAACTACATGTGATCTTGGTGCACACAAACAGGAACATAATTTAATGAAGAGTGAACTCACCCCTGGAGACTTGAAAGCCAGAGAACAAAGGAACGCTGTTCGCCACAGTGTACTCTGGGAGCTCTGCTGCGCTGAATCGTTTTTGTCACTGGACAGCACTGAGTACGTTCTCGCGATGCCCAAAAATTGCGAGACAAAATGTGCGGAAGATTCAAACTTCCAAAGATTTTCGTAATAACAACCAGTGGAATGCAGTCAAGAACCAACTGTTACCCGTTGTGTGCGACTTTTCAGTTCTAGTTTTGTGTTCTTCCTTTCCTTTAATTTTTTTCTTTCTCTTTTCCTTTTCTTTTTTGTTCTTTGTCTTTTCCTTTTCTTTTATTCCCCATTCTTTTCCTCTCTTACTTCTCTTTCCTTCTTTTTCTTCCCCAATTTTTCATTTTTTGTAATAACAAGCCGACCTCCGTCCTGCTGACCTTTCCTGTCTTTCTTCTTCATAAACATACCCCACCCCCACCCCTCCGTTGCCCTCCGTGGCGCGTCCGGAAAGTTTGACGTTTCAACGGTTGAAACTGAACAAGTTCAAACTGGTTGGATGGATGGATGATGGATGGTGATTGGTTAGACGGGCAGGTGTCATTGCCATTGCTTCAGCTCGTGCTTACTTTTTGCAATGTCCCTTAATTTCCGTGGCCGTTCATTATAATTGACTTGGCGGAGGTTAAATGTTAAATAACACATGTGTCAATCCAGCAGAAGTGACACCAACATCATCATCATTATGCCATCGCCATCGTCGTTGCAGCGATGAGTATCGTATTTGGGTGCTCCGTGGGCGTCGAAGATCGCTGTTCTTTTTGCAAACATTTTATCAGTGCCTTTGCTACTGAGCTGCAGGTGTGCATAATGTTTAGCGTATTGCCTGTTCAGCGGTTTCAAAGAGGTACCACGGGCAGTTTCAAGATTTTCAAAGGGTCCTGAAATCCCTGAGTCGCGTCAGATTTCATTTTACTGCCGTAGCTGTGTACTTTGAGGGAAAATGCAATGTGCAGTAAACAAACATCTGCCGCCCACAGTACCGGCAAAGTGCTTCTGTGTTTGCGGAGCAATGGTTTGTATAGTGCGTCGGACTTGTCGACAATTTTATTAATATTTCAGTTGTTCGATAATTCAGTTGCTGATTTCTTTAAGTTCGTTTAGCGTAGTATTCTGCAGGGGCGTTACTGACGGGTAAAATTTATTTTTACCAGCAACGATAAAGGCATCCGGAACGCTAGTTCAAGAAATATTTACCCGAACAAATGCGAGCTTTCGCAAAAAAAAAGAAAGAAAAGAAAAAGAAAAGATACATATTCAGTAAAATAAAATATTACTTTGTGGTAATGTTTGCTAGTTGTGGATGCTTTATATGTGCATGTCAATGAGCCAAAAAACTCGAATCATCACATGTATGGACATTAATTAAATTATCTACGTACCTCAGTCAGACTGCCTTCAATTCATCCTACTGATATTTTGTTACAATATATGGACATACAACTGACATAGCACGAAAGACTACATACTGTACATTTGGTCATAATACAATCGGACAAACTTAATGTGGTCTATTCGTGCATAGTTCCTGAAAATTGTTGCAGAGTCCAGTTTTATTACCTCAGTATGATCATTCGCAAACAGATTGTACTTGCTGCTTCACACATGTGTGATGGAAAGTAAGACAATAAAGAATTTCCTTCATGTATGAGGGTCATCCAACAAATAAGTTTCCCTGTTGTGAACAAAATAATAAATCTATAGCATAACACTGGCTTTACAATTAGTCGCCAATTACCATATGTATACCAGATGTCTTGTACATAACTACTTTTGGATGTCTAAATAATGGTAAGACTTCTAGACGTCTAGTCAACATCTAGTCCTCCGCTCTGCGCAAAGCTCTCCTTCTGTTACTGGCGTGCGCAGGGCCAGCAACGCTATCCCTTACGTACCCAAAAGCGATACCGTTCGATGTACTAAAGCTCTATAATATCGCGAAGATTACCGTTAATACTACTTCAAAAATAAATATTTAATATACTAATATAATAATACTAATATAATACTTAATTTCCCAGGGAAACGAATAAGGCATCCTAGAATAAGTTATTTTTTTTTTTTACAGACCATTGGAAGGAACTGTGCTTCATATTTATGAAAGGAGTAGAATGGAATGCTGAAGTAACCCGAAAATAGGGAAGAAGCAACACGGATTGTCTGCGGTGACGACATATATAACTACAGCGTAATAGTAACACTACTATATGTCTACGAGCATCGGAAGGAGAAGATGTAAGGCAACCTATTGTTAAAAATAATCGTTCAGAAGCAATTGTAGGTTCGCAATTACAGTCAAGGAGAGACAAGATTAAGACAAGATGCACGCGGGGATGGAAATCTCACCTCAATTGCGACGTCCACTCCCATAGCGGCAGCTGAGGTGGCGATCCATGCTGTTACCTGAAATAGACTGGGGGAGTGCTGCCGAAGCAGCTAGCAGAAAACTCGCTAGAGAGGACTCAAAATGTCGTCAGATGTCGCTAGGTGAATTTGTAGTGTCGCCAGAAAAAGTCGCCAGATATAAAATTACCGCGAACCTATTTGTAACAGCAAGCTTTGCTCTTACAGTCCGTCAACATCGGTTTCTTGACATCATTTCCGAAGTTTCTGCTTGGAAGAATAGCACATACGCGGGCGAGCTGGTGGCAGAAATGCATCGTAAGAAAGCTTGAGCATGAGCGAGGAAAAAAACAGAACGCAACTCGAAATTTGAGTTATGTGTGTCGTCTCTGTTTTTTCTGCTTAAACTCAAGCTTTCTTATGATATGAATTTCTGCTTGGTCTCAACTTCCGACATCGAGTGCGGATTCTGCGTGCCTTCCTTTTTGTTTACACAGGGTGTTTCACGAAAAATGAGCTACAGTTTAAAAAAAATCGTTCTGCCAGCGCCACATATGACGCGAGGGGCATCTGACGAGGCTCCTGCACGAAACAGCTCAGACCTAGGAGATCCGCGCAGCCAGAAGTCCGCAAAAATAGAATATTTTAAAATATTTTCACAATAAATAGCACTTTTACAGAGATTTTAAAAGCTTCCAGATGTCCCATGTTGTGTGAGCCCAAGTCGGTAGATTAGTCGCTACGTGCTAGACAAGTATATTTGGCCGCTGAGCTGCCGTGAAAGCCTCTAAATCTGGCGACAAAGTCACTAGAACTGCAACACTGCCCGTACCATCCTGTACGATATTAGACAACAACCTTTGTGCTTCTTTGAGTGTCTTGTTATATCAAATAATAAAAAAAATCGTTGTTCAGCGATTCTTGACACCGTATTGACTGCGAGAGCACTCCGCTGACGGAGTCATTCAAGCCTTCGGGCCACCGCGGAGCCCCCTTCACGGCGACTTTCCCACATTGGAAAATAAGAGCGTCTCGCTTTGCACCAACAACAACTGCAGTTGAAACATTCTTCGAGAGATCTTTCTTGATTCACGACAATCGTGTTTCAGGGTTTTGGGGCAGTGCAGCACCGATTCTGACGTCTAAACAGGCTCCGCCCGTGAAGCGGCAAGAGACCAAAAGATGGGCAAACTCTCTCTGTATATGGCTATGTACCTGACGGAGCGCGAGCACCGCGCAGCTGCCACAATTAAACTCGAGGAATCGCTTCCACGCTTTCTCAACGGCGGCGCGGGAGAGTTCGTTCTGCTGACTTCTCCTCAGTGTGTGAATGTCATATAACGTAAGTTTAATGGCGACAATTTTTGCGAAATGAACTCAAAAACTGCCAGGTGTAGGTCACTCTTTTATTCCAGCAATGCGAAGAGCGTGCCGAATTCACTTAACTTCATGAGAATTAACAGGAATATTCAGGGTGTATTATATCAAAAAAAGAAAAAGAAAAGCCGAACATCATGCTTCTCCGGGCATCAGGAACATAGCGCTAGATGACTTTTTAAGCGCAGCCGTTTCCAGTACGACAAAAGGAGGTCGCAAACTCAGCCCACAAAGGGATAGTAAAAAAAAAAAAGCGACAGCTGCTGAAATTGGGAAAGGGTAGGGATGATCCCAGCGAAGCCAGGGCTGCGTTCCAATACCCCGGTTAGTCGACTGCCTATCGGTGTAACCGGAAGTGCCGCATTGTTGAGTCTCGTTCCAAATCTCGCCAAGTCCGCTATTCAATCGGCTACCGCCTAGTGCGCATCGATGGAGTCTACTTATACGCCTGACCATTTGACAGCCGGGATGGAGACGCGCGTTGACGGCACCAGCGTGCCCGCTGTTTCTGCTGGCTTTAAATGTAAAGTTGCACATAGTGGTATGTTTTTGAAAACTGCGTAGAAAGTTGCAACACACGTTTAGTTGTGAAGGTGACAGTTTATGTACGATGTCCTACAAACTTAGCGCATTAGTGCTTGCGCCGGACGCATTTCTTGCGTGAGCACAGGCGCCTCGGCTAGGCAAGCCTCTTCCAATAGTGACAAGCAAAGGGGTCTACTCAGCTGCCTAGTCAGGCGGCTTCGCGGGCGCGAGGTACTGGAACGCAGCCAGATGCGATACGCCATGAACATGACTGTGTTATCTCTTTCTACCAGGGTGTCGAACCGAAACGTTTTTCGTTCCGGTTTTCGTTCCGGTTACATCATAAACGATCCGGTACCGGTTCTGCTCCGGAGCAAAAAAATAACGGTTCATACCGGTTTTTAACCGGTTCCGCTTATGCTGGGAATATTCATCCCCACAAAAAAAATCAATGTTACAAAATGTAAACCCGTTTATTCCGCCTACATGGTATTTAATATTAATAGACAGCTGTGAAATTGGTAGCTCCTGGTTCCTGTAGGTTAAATTACTGTCTGTTCAAATGGGCTTTCTCCTTTCTTGAAGCGCATGCTACAAACGGACTTGTTTGTCGTGATGTCATACGTAAAGTACTTTCTTGCTGGATTGGAGTGATCGCGTCCCATCCGAATGTCTGTTGCTACTGTCAGGCCAGCAGGCCTGGGCACGATACTTCAAAAAAGTATCTTCGATGCCGATGCTCGATACCCTCAAAAATTGTATTTCCGATGCCGATACAAGATACGCAACCGAAATTGATTTTCGATATAGATGTTCGGTACTGTATCGTCGATGCTTCGATACATCACTGAAATCCCGAATATGATAAAGCTGGTAATGCAATTAGGGGAGTAAAAAAAAAAAAATTATTCGTTATTTCTGGAACCTTTGCTGTATTCTTATAGTGCACCCTTTGTGAATGGGCTTAAACGTATCCGATCGCACGGATTTAATGAAGGTGCACTGTCTGAGCAGCTAGTCTTGTTAGGACTTTTGAATGGACTGAAGGCATGGGTACGTTGAAACGATCGCTTCAATAGGCAGTCTAGCAAAAAACAATACTTTAAGATAATGTTCTTCATGCGTACCGGTCTGTGAGCACCTGACCTACCGACGAGTAAACCTGAAGCTTTTTTCTGTTGCTTTTCGTTTGGTACTGCAGGTCTTATCCGGTAGCCTCTGGCTTTGCTTCTGACTTGATTTCCTTAGTTGGCCATTGTGAATTGTGAGCTGTATAACGGGTTACAGCGCTCAGGTTAAGCCGGCGGCTATTCTTTCGGCATGACAGATGTAGAATTCACACTTCAAGATAAGTGGGCGTGCTCTTGTACACTGAGCAGGGGGACATCGGGCAGCGCAGTTCCAGAAGCCGTGAGGTTGGTCCTCTGTAAGGCGGCTATGGATGACGCCGAGCGTTTTCGACGCGCCCGCCGTAGAAAGAGACGCAAGAGATTTTTCTGGAACCTATTTCTGGAAAATTATGGGAAGTTTTCTAGAAGCCATGCCCTGCCCTGGGAGCCGTGCCCTTTGACGCGCTCATGTGCGCACGTCCCGGGGCACAGCCCAGGGCCTCTCCAGGCGACCTTCACGATGGAGCAACGCGCGGACGTAAGCTTGGAGCGAATTTATGGTCGACATGCCTACGCCGCTGCGGCCTGGCTTGTACTACCGCCTGAGCGAGTGCCGCTAAGCCCAAGTCTCACAACAGCCTCAATATTTGCGTCTGTTGTTAGTATCAAGTATCGTTAAAATACACGATACGCTAAAAATGTATTTTCGATACTGATACTCCGATACTCTCATTTTTGGCACGCGATACCGAATACCGATACACAAAATGTATCGAAAGATAGTATCGAAGATACATGTATCTTCGATACTGCCCATGGCTGCTAGCCAGCAAGCACCACCGCACGTGTAGGACGCAAGTCGAGGAACACCTTCACTCACAAACGCGCTCGACGGCTCCGTTTTATTTTCTTCATGTCCTGTCCACAAAAGAGTTGCCACTTCGCACGGGCTTGCCCTCGCGTATACGTAAATGTATTCAACATAGCTGCTATCAAGCAAGGGACGCGTTGCACGACATTACCGATAAACAAGCCGTTATACAGCCCCCTTGGGTGAATGATAAACCATTACAAAGGGAGCCTAAGGGTCATAGTATACCGACATACATTCCACCGTAACCGTAACCCCCGTATAGCATCCATGACATGACTTCAAAGCACACGACATCTGTTTCATTCGCCTATCCGTAGTCCAAACCGGCGAAGTTTATTCTTGGACCGAAAACCGTTAAATATATCTTTCGGTTTCCCTCCTGAGCGAAAAAAAAACGTATATGGTTTCGATTCCGTTCCGGTTCGCACCAAAATAGCGTTTTTTTTTTCGGTTTTCGGTTCTGGTTTTCGGTGCGCCCCGACACCCTGCTTTCTACTGGCACTCTGTGGGCTGAGTTTGCCACACTCTTTCGTCGGACTGACACCGGTTGGGCTCAAAAAGTGGTCAAGCGCTTGTGCTCCGAAAAGTGTGATGTTCGGCTATTTTTTTCTGATAGGAAAGCTCGTTAGCATCCCCGCCAACTATCATAAATTTGGGCAAATTGAGCACGCTCTTCACACTGGTGCTGTAAAAAAAGTACCTTTCCTTCATAAATTTCCAAGTTCAGTGGGCGAAAATTTACACAGCAAAACTTAAGTTAGATGACATTCACATCAGGATGTGGTAAATAAGTGGACTAGTCAGAGGAAATGCCGTTGACCACATGATTCTAGGTGGCGACGTTCGACAGTCTACCAAGCCAATTTTCCCTCCCATGAAGCGCTTAGATATTAAAGAGACAGTTTTAACCCCAAATGTCATGTAGATAGGCACTATCAGGTGATTCCTGGTACATTTCTGATGGAGTCAGTGGCTTTCAAAAGTCACAGCCGCCGGGGAAAATGCCTGTTCAACATTTCTGCTCTGTTGCTCTGTGGAGAAACGATTCGAGAGATGGAACCCCTATTTTTTCCGTTACCCAGTCAACGACAATCCAGGGGGAAGTAATTTGCTATTGCTTGTTGCCTTACAACACAGCATTCACTTCGTGTTTTGCCCAACAGTCACTGTGAATCTCGGACTAAGCTGTCACCGACCATGAAGCGACTATAAAAACTATCATAAAGAAGCTTTGTTTCGACAACGCATCCAAATGGGACAAGCGACTTCCAACATTAAATTCCTTTGTTAGCCCACCGAGACAATGTTCAACGGGTTATTCTCCGCATTTTCTCCTTTTCAGGTTCGAGTCCCGTGGTTGAAGGAACTAGAAATCGGACTGTTTTTTCAGACATATGTCGACTTAAATTGATTGAAATACTGCACGAAGTATGGCAAGAAGCTCGGCATAACCAGCACAAGTCACGTATCGTCGTAGAAAAAAAAAAAAAAAAGAAGAAGAAGAAGAAGAAAATGCCCTGAAACGGTCAGGGAGGTACCCCGACCTGGTGTGTAGCCAGCACTCGAAAATACGCACGCGCTCAGCGGCCGTCTCTGCCAATCGGTTCTACCGCTGACCACTGAAGCACTTCGCGGAATATTCCGCAAATTCTAGGTAGATTCCGCATACGAACACGTCAGTCTTCCAGCTTTCGATCACTTCCACAAAATTCGAGCTCTCTCTATTTCTACTTTTGCCGAATGAAGGCGTCAAAAGTATCGTAGCGGTATCTTTCTCCGGTTCCCGAAGGCATTTTCAGAGAGCCTAACCTGGATTCGACCGATTCCTTGCCGCTGTACCATGACGCTACCACCGGTTCCCAGAAACTCCTTATTGATACCGCGAAGAAACACATCGCTGGCACTTTTTCGTGGACACCTTCAACGATATAGCAAAGGCAGCGCGAGGATTCTTTTGCGATGGACATTTTGATGGTCTGATGAGGGTTTCCATCTGAGCCGGATGTGATAAAAGAATGTGCGGGTCGAGAGATGGAGGGTTTTATGCATGAAAAAAACCTGGTACATTCTAGCAAACGTTCTGAATTCAGGACCAATCCTGGTGAAAGATATGGCTCTCGGCCTTGTTTTATGAGCAGTGTCGTTATGTAATGTTTGTTAATGTTTTTCACTGGGTGCACGCGTGGTCTTGTGTTTTATGTTTCTCTGGCGCTGGTGTTTTAATATTTTTTACAGTGTTAAGCCTGCTTCTTAAATCTCTTCAAGGGAGCTGGAACCTTCAATGACGCTGGACTGCAAAGCCCTGACTCACTGTTCACGATACAGGAGTGTAGCGAATAATGAAGTGTGACAGGTTAAACTCGCCATCATATAATCGGCACATTTTCGGACTTTTTTTTTGCCACATGTTGTCACACTTGAGATACCTTGTCTTAGTATGCCAATTACACTTTTGAGCCCTGATGCCTTTGAAGCCTTGATGCCAGACGACACGCCGACCTCTTCATACAGCACATCGGCAGCATGGTTAACGACATCAATTTATAAAGTCGTAAGCTATACTGGTTGTTTCACGAAAACCCTAGGCTGAACAATTCGTGCACTCAAATGGCTTTGTCCTTATTGGCCGTCCTTGAGACATCGGGCAAGCAGCAGTGAGCAGCTCATTTGCATATACGCTGGTTAAGTAAATGAAGCTCATCAATTTTCAATTCAACCTTCAGCGAAAAACATTTCGCGAGAAAACCTTCGTCTCCACTACTTAGTACTTTTTAGAACAATTATTTGTTTTCTGTTTGCATATATCTCGCACGGAGCAACGTACCTGTGGCGGCCCGTGGACAACGATGAAGGTTTGCCTCGGCTGGCGCGCAAATCCGCCTGCCAGCCAGCTCTACCGGCAACGTCCTAGCGCGAGGCCACTACCATCTGCACGCTGGAACATTCCATCATCGCCGGTCAGAACTCATGTAGAGGAAGACCATCCTCCTTTACATTTGGTGACCCGAACTATGAACACCACGTTCGGCGTAATTCGGCCCAATACCACCCCAAATTTCTGCGAGCCCGCCTCCAAACCATCTCCCAAGGTACGGTGCATCGTTCCACATAGGAGCCGCTAGGCGACGGCGTCAATAAACCGCGGCTCCACTCACCGCTCAACACCATGGTTCTACCCACCTTACACATTAACCGAGCTCACGTCGCCACGCTTCCGGATCGCGCTCCTCGTACTTCCACCATCGGCGCAGTCCCGAGCATCCGACTCGTGTACCGGTCGCGGTACGCCGCTATCGATTGCACCACCATATCCGTCGCGCTAGCGGTCTAAGAACTCTGCCCTCCTTGCCTTCCCACCATGCTTCACTACAAGATGCTGGCAGCTCATCAAGTTGCGGACGAGAAGAATCTGGACCAACGTTACACCGGGGACACGCACTGAGTCCACGGGGAGTTGTACTACCGGTCTCCCCGTGCTTCACGTTGGTCCTCCCTGGCACTCTCCTTGGCGAGACTATGAGCTCACCGCTCAAGAACCGGTCGTGGTTCTGTCGCCACACTCTCTTGATCACTTTGGCCTGCCTGCCTGCACACTGTTTCGGCCCACCCCTGGGACCCGCATGATAAACGCTTGTCCGCATCTTTGATCCGCAGCTTCTGCCCATCGAGCACAAGACGCAAGTTCAGCCGTCCCTGTTCCACCATGTCGCCCCTCTTTCTCCTCTTCACGTATCGACGCGAACCTCAATCACTAGCACTACACCGCTCCACGTCTGAGGGGGGAGGGGAGTGATGTGGCGGCCCGTGGACGACGATGAAGACTTGCCTCTGCTGGCGCGCGCCACTGCGTCTGCCAGCCAGTTCTACCGGCACCGTCCTTGCGTGAGGCCACCACCATCTGCCCGCTGGGGCATTTTATCATGCACGGTCAGGACTCATATAGAGGGACACCACCTCCTCTGCGTACCTATGCACTCTCACTTCCAGCTGCCCGGCTGTCAATTACTTGTTCCAGCAACAATTCAGGAAGGGGAAGTGCTGGCGCCAGGATATGGAGCAGATCCAGATCCAGAAGTGCCCAATAGATCCATCACATTCCATCACTCCATCAGTCCATCAGAATGACGAGGGTCCATCCTGATTACCGGTTAGGATGGCACCGTTCGTCATGACGTGTGCAAATTATTCCTAGGTTATTTCACTTCATTCATTCTGGGCGTCCGAGGCTCACATGTTGATGTCGTCCGTGTTGGTAACCTGACTCGGGTAGTTCTGGTTGTATACTTGTTCATCCACCTGGTTCACATGTCGGAATGACGTAAGATAAGGAACAGACAAAAGAAATTCGTCGGAACAAAATCGGTACATTCGTCATCGTAGGCATAAAGTTACGCCCTGTGTTGCTTATAATGAATTGAACAATATACAGCCTGCTGCAATGTTAACTTTAGCTCGTCGATGCGCTGTGGGGCGGTTGGGAAGCTACCGGACCCGCACTAAGTGGAACTGCTGAGAGAGTGTGTTATGAGCTATTTCACTTATACTTGAGGATGTTTGTGGAGAAGCAGGTGCTCTGCTCCGAGTGCGCGGAGGAGGGGAAGGAGGCATCTCGACTAACAGCTCCGTGCACGATTGGGAAAGCCCACAACGCTCTCAGAGTGCTATTGAGCACGCCGACAGGGTGACCAAATGCTCCGCCACTCAGTCGACGCGTTAAAATTAACGTTGTAGCAAGCTGTGGCAAACATCGCAAATTCTTACTCTTGCTAGTGTATATAAATTTACGAACATGTGATTTCGTGTGTAGTTTTTTGTCTTTCTCAGTTAAATACGTTTAATCAAAAAGCTGCGAGAACAGCAAATGTTTTATTTGTGCAGGCATGTTAGTCAGCAAGCCGGACATCCCGTAGGGCAGCGTATCTAACTATAGGACGACTATGCCGAAATTCATCAATTCAGACAGATGCTTTAGGAAAGTGCAAGATAAGGAATTAGAGCCAGTTATTGCTTAAAATCATCGTCCTTAAGAAACAGTCTGAAAAAGCGAATGTACTTGGGGATATAATTTACCAACGTTCATTATGGAAAATAACCAAGACTAGGACTGCATTTTGCAATAACGGATTCCTACTCACTTTTAGAAACGGTATTTTATTATTTATTGATGTATTTTGCTTCATTAGTTGTCCCGTGGTGACATTTCGTTCAGTGGCTTATGTTCCCTCGGCCGCATAACGCGTGTGCACAAATCCGGTCTCTAACAAAATAGTGACTAAAAAGAGGAACAGGAACAGGCTATGTACGTCCGAGGACCATATGTAGGATATATACCTATTTATACCTGCGGAACATATGCTTAATAGGTCCAAAATGAGTTATGTCCCGTACGATCCATATTATTTTAACGTGTGGGAACGTAAGAGCTGGAGCGGCCCCACATTATACGGGCTGGGGGCATAAGGGGCATATCATTTGTATTGGAGCCCCCATCATGTAGGTTCCGGGAACGTAAGCCTATGGAACCCGATGGGAATTTCCAGTTGCAAGGTGTGGGAATATTACGTTCAAGACAGTCACGGTGGGCGTTCGATTAGGAGGAACTGCGAGACACCTGCTGAATAACTACCTATACATTTTCTATACATTGCGCACTGACAGCAGCTCCCTAATCAACCTTTCAGATGGAACACCTTTCAAATAGCGAGCACAGGCTAAGATATACTTTGCCCGAGCCATTCCCGGTACAATACCTGCTTATGGACACCAAGAGAGTTGAAATATGATTTTCAGCCCAAAATAAATATCTCGGCAGTAACATACTTGAGTACACTTAATTACAATTCAATACACTTAATTAATTTATTTTTTAATACTCTTAAGAGGCTCATTTTGCCGTATTTCTCTTTGGTACATACAGGAGAATGACACGTGTGTGTAGACCGTGGCCAACCGAAGGCCATGCATTAGCCAGCCAAGGAACCGACACCACGCCTGAAAGGCGACATTTGTCCAAGCTCGGGACGGTCACGGCAATCTTGGTTTCCCAAATTTGTACAAACATTGGATCACATTTGGCTCCATGGATCACTCTATGGATCTACATTAATCTCTCGGCATCAGTTGTCATGAAGAAAACCCTTCTGAACATAATCAAAGTACAATGATTTTTCTGTTGGTTCGTAGCATCCAAGTTCCATCATGAGCTATACCCTTCTGGAACGCTCGCAAACATTAATATCCCATCTTCTTAGAAAGACACATCAGAGAGACAACTCAATTGCTACAAATATTTATTACCGAAAAATGCTAACATTGAATGCGGTATCAATAAACAAACGCGAATACAATTGCAATATTATTGCGGGCACTATATTGTTCTAAATGCTATTATAAATGCGTATGATATCAACTTATAATGAAGTGTGCACCTCACATGGATAGATGGTATGAACTTATGGCATGTCACTTGGAAGTGTCATTTCGTCGCACGTTGATTCCATTCGGTTCGACAGCGCGGTGCAGAACAGATACACTGAGATAATTGTATACACATTAATGTCCACTGCGAGATGCGACATCAAAAGTCATGAAGAGGGTGCAACCATGGGAGAAGTACAGACGACATTGTAAAAAAGAATATCAATCGAGAACGGCACCGCGGTACAAAAATGGTGAGATTGATTAGAAGAGTAGATGACGACGGCTAGAGCGCAATGATTTAGCAGCATGGTATGACGACAGAAAGAAAGGCAAAAACGCACAGGTAGAGCGTGATGGAACATCTGTGATCACTATAGCGTTAATAAAAGTGAATGGCCCAGAAGGAGCTTCAGCACATGGATGTTACCAGCATTACGGGTTTAGGCAGTGTGTCCACAAGCAGAGGCTTCTTAAATCTTTGAATGCGGTTGCAGTAACTTCATCATGTGAATGTTTTTGATGCTCCCGTCGAGTGGCAGAGCCCGATCCGCATCCACAATATGGAAGTCCGAGTGGAAGATAAGCAGCTTCAATAGTTTCATACGTGAAACGCGCATTTCCCCATTCTCTTCATCATCATCGTCATAATCATAATCATCACCCTCTTCCACTTCTTCTCCTCTCCCTCCTTCCTCCTCTCCTTCTTCACCTTCACTTTCATCTTCCCCTTCTTCCTCTTGCTGTTTCGGCGTTTTGCATGCATCCAACAATAACGGTCTGTTCTGGCTGATGTCGCTATCAGGTGCATTTGTGTAAGGTACAAGGAGCTGCACCGATACCCAGTCACCTCGAAGCACACTTTCATGCCACGCCGTCCTTTTCTCCACTGTACGAGCGTTCACATCAACATGGGGAAGAAGCAACTTCTTCGAACCCTCTTGTCTTGAAACGGCGCGAAGTCGAAACACACTGTCGCTAATATGTTTCAAGGAGTGGGGGAGAAGCATCTCTACGACAAGGCAGTTGCCTCTGCACATACTCACAAACAATGGTTTGTTTAGAGGTTCGTCAATTACGGTGAGAGGAAGGAGAAGCTTCGCCGCTATCAAGTGCCCATTACGGCTACAGTATCCCAGTGGTGTATCTCCGTTTTCATCGGACTTGTTAACTGGGGTGAAGGAAATGAGATACTTCAGTACATCCTCCGTCTCAGTGCTTTCAACACACTCGATGAACTCTGTCACACTTATACTACGAGTCGTGAGTAGCGAATGCGGAATGGATAGCTTTCTCAGCAACGGATGTGGGCAGAATAACTCGATTATGTCAGTGACTGCGACGCTCCCGTCGAGTGGGAGGGCCCGATTTGCATCCGCAATATTGAAGCTCGAGTGGAGGAGAAGCAGCTTAAATATTTTGACATCTCCAACGTTCATTTCCCCAGTATACTTATCGTTTGCGTTCGATGATTCGCGACTGGCTTTCGACACTTTGCAAGCATTCAACAGCAGCGCCATGTTTATACTCATGTCACTCGCATGTCTACCTGTGTACTGCAGAAAGAGCTGCACGGATGGCCAGTCACCTCGGCGCACACTTCCATGCCACGCTGTCCTTTTCCTTAGTGTACGAGCGTTCACATCAACATGAGGGAGAAGCAACTTCGTCGCACCCGCGTGTCTCGACTCGACGGCATCTAGCAACACACTTTCGCTATTATGTTTCAAGGAGTGAGGGAGAAGCATCTCTACGATATGACACTGACTTTCGAGCACACTCTTAAACAATGGATCGCTTTCAAGTTCGCCAACTAGTGTAAGAGGAAGGAGAAGCTTCGCTGCTGTCAGGCGCCCATTACGGCTGCAGTAATCCAGCGGTGTATCTTCGTTTTCGTCAGAAGTGTTAATTGGGGTGAAGGAAATGAGATACTTCAGTACATCCTCCCTCTCAGTGCTTTCAACACACTCGATGAACTCTGCCACACTTATGCTACGAGTCGTAAGTGGCGAATGCGGAAACAATAGCTTTTTCAGCAACCGATGTGGGCAGAATAACTCCATCATGTCAATGTCTGCGACGCTCCCGTCGAGTGGGAGGGCCCGATCTGCATCCGCAATATTGAAGCTCGAGTGGAGGAGAAGCAGCTTAAATATTTTGACATCTCCAACGTTCATTTCCCCAGTATACTTATCGTTTGCGTTCGATGATTCGCGACTGGCTTTCGACACTTTGCAAGCATTCAACAGCAGCGCCATGTTTATACTCATGTCACTCGCATGTCTACCTGTGTACTGCAGAAAGAGCTGCACGGATGGCCAGTCACCTCGGCGCACACTTCCATGCCACGCTGTCCTTTTCCTTAGTGTACGAGCGTTCACATCAACATGAGGGAGAAGCAACTTCGTCGCACCCGCGTGTCTCGACTCGACGGCATCTAGCAACACACTGTCGCTATTATGTTTCAAGGAGTGAGGGAGAAGCATCTCTACGATATGACACTGACTTTCGAGCACACTCTTAAACAATGGATCGCTTTCAAGTTCGCCAACTAGTGTAAGAGGAAGGAGAAGCTTCGCTGCTGTCAGGCGCCCATTACGGCTGCAGTAATCCAGCGGTGTATCTTCGTTTTCGTCAGAAGTGTTAATTGGGGTGAAGGAAATGAGATACTTCAGTACATCCTCCCTCTCAGTGCTTTCAACACACTCGATGAACTCTGCCATACTTATGCTACGAGTCGTAAGTGGCGAATGCGGAAACAATAGCTTTTTCAGCAACCGATGTGGGCAGAATAACACCATCATGTCAATGTCTGCGACGCTCCCGTCGAGTGGGAGGGCCCGATCTGCATCCGCAATATTGAAGCTCGATTGCAGGAGAAGCAGCTTAAATATTTTGACATCTCCAACGTTCATTTCCCCAGTGTGCTTATCTTCTTCCTTCGATGATTCGCGACTGGCTTTCCACTTTTCGCAAGCATTCAACAGCAGCGCCATGTTTTTACTCATGTCACTGTCATGTCTATCTGTGTACGGCAGAAAGAGCTGCACGGATGGCCAGTCACCTCGGCGCACACTTTCATGCCACGCTGTCCTTTTCCATTCTGTACGAGCGTTCACATCAACTTGAGGGAGAAGCAACTTCATCTCACCCACTCTTCTGAAAGCGACGGCAGTTAGCAACACACTGTCGCTACTATGTTTCAAGGAATGAGGGAGAAGCATCTCTACCATATGACACTGGCTTTTGAGCACACTCTGAAACAATGGTTCGCTTTCAAGTTCGTCAACTACTGTATGAGGAAGGAGAAGCTTCGCCGCTGTCAAGTGTCCGTTACGGCAGCAGGTAGCGAGTGGTGTATATCCATCCTTACCGGCAGTGTTAATCGGAGTGTAAGAAATGAGATACTTTAGGATATCCTGCTCTCCATCCGTTAAAGGATAATGGGCTGATATTTGTTGTCTTATAGCACGGGATGTGCCTGACAGATGAGGAAGAAACAGTTTGAAAGTGGCAAGGGGGTTTCTACACTTGATGCCAATCAGCAGAATTGTTTTGGCGTCAATGTTAAGAGAGACCATGGTCGAATGAAGAATGAAGAGTTGCGCAATGGCAAATGCGGCATTACTCCCCTTTTTGTCTTCCACGTCCTCGGACTGCAGTATACTATCTAGTTCCCGTCTCAGCAGTGAATAACTGTAGTCAACATCCATGAGAAGTGGAGCTACGTCGTGCATGTCAGTTCCATGAACATCAGAGTAAGGCAGCATAAGTTTCACCGTATCCAAGTAACCAGAGCGCACGCTTACTTGTAAAGCCGTTTTGCCTAGATGCATATTGCGATCACTTGCATCAGTGTGAGGGAGAATAGCTTTCGTTACTCCATTGTGTCCCATATCAATGCTGTTATGCAAAAGGCCCTTCTTAATAGTGAATTCGGCCAACAAATGTGGGAGTAGAACGTCTGCAGTATCAGGTTTACGCCGACATACATCGCGGTACGGTAATACAGGTGTTAAAGGGAGTAGATGCTTCAGCATGTCCGTACGACCGCGGGCAACGCATTCACTGGCCACTTTTTTGCCAAGCATATAATTAAAGTTTAGTGAGGAATAAGGAAGAAGCATCTGGAAAATATCAAGTTCGTCAATAATGATGCTGATATATAAAGGCGTAAAGAAACCGGCAAAATTAATACGGTCAATATCTACAGGGGTATATATCACGTCCTGATCGGGGCAGTCGTTTTCCATGAAGTATCGTGGTGCACTCTCAATGCAGGTGTCACTGGAATATATCTTAATTTTGCAAAACTCTCTAAGCAGCACAGATAACAGTCCCTTACGTCGCGCGTAAACGACGTCGCGTAAAAAGAAACTATTAAGACCTGGTTGAGAGATGAGGTTCGCGAGCACCGTCGGTAGTTGTTCAAACCAATTGAGAGGAAAACC
This sequence comes from Ornithodoros turicata, assembly GCF_037126465.1. Taxonomy (NCBI): domain Eukaryota; kingdom Metazoa; phylum Arthropoda; class Arachnida; order Ixodida; family Argasidae; genus Ornithodoros; species Ornithodoros turicata. The sequence continues at coordinate 330,724 of NW_026999426.1, forward strand.
GCTACCACGAGCGCAGAAGGCGTCTAATCTGTCCCAGGATTTAATCTTATCAGCGTACATGAGAGGTGTCATACCAATCATATCTTTCTGTGCCAGTGCTTCATTAACGGGAATATACTTTAAGATATCGTGATCAGCGTGCAGTGCCGCGACGTGCAGAGGCGTTCTTTCGAGGCTGTCTAGAGAGCAATCACTTTCTAGAGCTTCTTTAAAGCTCTCTAGGTCGTTATTCATAATACTGCTGTGTACTACGTGTCGCTCTGCTGCTAAACCATCCAAGAAACTCAACATGCCCTCATAGCTAGATTCTCCATACAACCTGGAGACTATACGTGTCATATCTTCACGGCTTCTAGCATCCACCTTTTGTAGCCTCTTGAATAGCGAATCTGCTGCGAAAAACTCGGCGAAGCTGTGATGCACAAAGCGAGGCACATCGTTGCTCAATTCCTGTATGAGACCGTGTTTTAGCCTGTTCTCCTTGACGTCCGTCATTAGCGTCCCACTGGGTTCCAAGTCACGGGACTCAGTTTCACTTAGTAGTCCCTTGAGGACGTCCTGGGAGAGAACAGCCTTGAATGCTAGGCGACCATAGTCCTCGTAAAATTTCGGCTTCAACCTCATGTCATCATCTTGGGCGGCGGCTTTTCCTATATCCTCATTCTTTTTTTCTTTGCGATATCGCAGGTATTTGTACTCGACAAACAACCTGTACACGGATAACAGTAGATAGCAATTATGAGAGTTCAACACGCTTTGTACCAAGCCGCAGTAATCGGGGTCAGAGGTTTTCCCTCGCCCCACCTCGGCCATCATTCGGAGAAGAAGAGGATTGCCTAGAATGGAGCTGTAATTGACTGTAACGTGACGAAGTATCTTTTCGAACGTTTTGTCAATGGCCTCAGTATTGGATAGCGGAGATGGCGTTCCATCAGTGTATTTCTGCAGAAATTGCGCTTGGTCGTCCTTGGAGAACGGATTCATGTGGAAAGACACCACGTGCATTTCATCTTGAATCGAATTTGTGCATATGGTGCGTGTGAACAGTAGTATCTTAGAAAGCTTTGCTTTCACCAAGAGCTTCGTGAGATCAAGGATAATTTTCCGGCTGGTCTCCTGAATTTCATCAAGGGCGTCGAAAATGACCCACACGTTAAACGGACGTCCCTCAGTGACGCTTTCCTGAAACAGTTCAAACTCTACTCCGCTTGTTGACACGCCACACAACTTCGCGAACAGTATGAAATTAATTACACCAGTTTGTCCACTGTGTATAGTCATAGCCTCTTGCACCTGCGGATAATTACTGACATGAAGCACCCATGCTTGCTTGTCTGAGTCCTTGATTTTTGTGCAAAGCCAGGTCGCCAACACGGTTTTTCCCATTCCTGAGTCTCCGGACACAACGACGACTTTCTCACTTCTTTCAAGTAGAGAAATTGCTGAGCAGTTTTCTTCACCGATCATGGGAAGGTGACTTAGGGCGCCGTTTGATTTTCTCCACATGAAGCATCCATCACCGAATTCTAGCAGGTGAACTGTCTTCCCCTTGTAGTATTTCATGTCAACAAGATCGTTGTAGTCACCGCCGCTGTCCAGAATGACAATTTCCTCGAACTTGTCCAAGGTGCTCATTCGCTTCAGAGCATGCAGATTTCGTAGAAATGACCGGAGTGTTTCCTCTGTGCCTCCGAGGATAGCGAAAGCGTCGTGCCTAGAACGCTCTTCGACCTTTCTCAAATCCACTTCAACGGACCTTCGACACGTTTGTTCAATGTAGCACCTGCTTGTGTTTTCCTGGAGGGCCTTCAGCTGTGGGCCAAAATGCAGAACCTTTTCTCTGCACAATGTTAGAAACGTGTTCTCGCGGCAAATTTCCAAAAACCGATCCGTATATAGGATGGGGTGAATATAAGACTTGTGGTCGGGAGACTGAAGTGCGATCTGTGACATTTCTATAATTGCTTTCTTGCACACTGATGTCACATTCTCATAACTAGCACTCGGTATGTTTCCGACAACTTCGCTCTCAGATAGTGGTATCTTTTTAATCTCATGGCAACAGTGCTCCAGGTTGGCGTTTGACGTCAGCAGAATGACGTTCGTGCCGGTGATGTCATGCAGATTTTCTGAGTACTGAAGAATGCCTTGGAGGTCAGTTTTGCCCTCACACGATAGGAGCAAGAACCTGCACTTGTTCTTGTCTAGGATCTTACATGTTTCCTGCTTCCACTGTGATGCTTCGAGAAACAGATAGGGAACATCTTGTTCTCTCACGAGGTCATTAACCATTGCTTCGAGGAACAACAAATTCGATGCAGCAAGGACAACAAACGGTTTATATACAAGAACGCTCTGCTGAAGCCTTTCCTCAAATGTTATGTTCAGATCCTCTGTTGATGACGCCCTCCCTAATTTTGCGTTGAACTCCCTGATTATTTCGATGTCCTTTATGGGACAGCCATTCTGTGTGCACAGTGCCATATCATGGACGACGTGCTCTTTGAAGAACTGGTAGAGTCTCGGGACTTGTTTCTCGAGAATTTTGTCGCCATTCGTAGGATCAAGAGCAAGAAGATGAGGTACCCGAACGATAAGTTCTGCTTTGGCATCCTCATTTTCGGCTTCCTCATTAAATACCCATTTTAAGATATCATGCAAGTCTTCCTTTCTACCTTTGGCGTCCTCCAGGATACTTGCGTAATCTTTTCTTCTGGTTGCATCCATGCGCCGGTAGGGCCTTGCTCTATTTTTGTATACAAGCGAAAGAGCCAAATGACATAGCTCGTGGGCCATGATCCCTGCGACTTCATTTATGCGATCATTCGTGGCTTGCGTTGGTCCCCCGTGGAGGCCCTTGGCTCCCACAAAGATGCTTTCTTTTTCTGGGAAAGTTAACCCGAGGCATTTACTGCCGTGGCCCGTCATGTAGTTTGTGTGCTCTCTCTCAAAGTCAAATAGAATACTCAAATGGAGGGCCCCTGATGCTACTTTCAACACAGGCCGGAGTAAGTCGCGGCTGTCGAGAGCACGATACAAGTTATCGAGAATTTCGTCAAATCCTTCACAAGCAGCTTGGCTCTGCGATCTGCTCTTGAGGGCATAGATGTGAGATTCCTGGGACTGGGTTACGAAATATTTTTGTCGCACAAGTTCTGACTTTTGGAGCTTACTCAAGTCCAAAAGACAATCGCTTTCGTCAGTGTCCTTGAATTCACATTTCTCCGACCGCAGAAGGGCATACGCCCTAAACGCGTTCTTCTTCACAGCTCGAAGCATAGCAGACTCATCCGTATGTGGATTGAGCCACATCTTTAGAAACGGTTTTTCCTGCATATACTTTCGCACTTGCTCGACGTCTCTCCTGTCGATGGCAGAATGCATCCCAGCTCTGACATCCGCAGTCTCAGAAGATCTCTCGTCGACTTGCAATGTGCCTGCAACACGTGTACCAGAAATGTTAGCCAATTGATGAATGCACGAAACCCCCTCGAACGCGCCACAGCCTTCGTGGCAATATGCTCACACACGTCACCCATACGCCGTGGAAGCACGTGTTCCTTTTAATCCCGAAGCATTAGCAGTGTGCATTAGGAGGAGTAATGGAAAAAGCTGTATGTGTGGGGAGAGAGAAGGAGAGGTATAAGTGGAGTTGTAAAGAGGAGAGCAGAGGGTAAACCTAAATGAAGGTGAACTATATCGAATGGAAGTAGTTGAAGGCAATTAAGAGTAAGAGGCAATACTAATTAAAGGTAATTAAAGCGAGGAAAGTTGAAGTTAACTGAAATGTATGTCAGACATACGTAATTAGGAGCAGACTTGGGGATAGTTTTTAGTGTCCTTCCCTTAACATGTTGTCGATACAGACTCTGAAAAACTCCGAACCTCTTGGATACTTGTGTAGTTCAATTCAGTGACAGATAAATGGAAGGCAGGTCTGCTTCGCTTGCTTGTTCCGACATCGATTTAAGAAGGATAAATACTGCGTTTCTCCGCTACCCACTCGATGAGAGGTAGGCCAGTTCCCATTCCATTCTGCGGCTTAGCATAGCATAGCACCACACCAGTGGCGTAAACGCAGCATCTCGGCCGGTTGAATTTTCAGTTTTCAAGTCTCTGATCGCCATTCTGAAATTTTTTGCTCAGATATGAGCACTCAACTCACAGCTGCTTCCAAAAAGCATCTGCATGGATGCAGTAGAATGGATAAACCACTCTGAGTGGTTGGAGCACCATCTTTCGGCATAGCAGCTGCACAAGTTGCTTTCTGACGGGTCCACTAACCCTACACAAGCAGCAAAGTATATGGACACGTTCTCTGCCGTGCTGGATCTGTGAATGTGTGTACTAATGCAGCCAATATACTTGTTGTTCTACTGTGAAATCTTCCACGTGAGATATCAGCTATCAGTAAATCCAAAGTTGCTTTGGCATACCACTCGAACTTCAGAAACGCTGTTTATGTCATATTCGTGTTCGGCGCAGGTACAGCAGATTGCATATTTATGATTTGTAACTACCTATCCCGACAAATAAGGCACACACACAAATAAGGCAAAAATAAGTCAAACACGGCGAAACACGTGTCCTCTGGTGCTGTCGCATAGTTCCATGAGTATCTGTTTCTCTGCGTGCCGCCATTGAAGCCATCGTAATCTGTAATTTTTAACTTCAAATGTGTTTAGTGTCATTTACTTGTTTCTTTAATGGCTTTTCCTTGTCACTTCATTGTAATTCACTGCATTGCACTGTGGCATTAAGGAGTGCTCAGTCACCCTCCCAGGTGTATCGCTCGCTGAGCGACCCCTGGTTTGCCAATTTCGAACGATGCGCAGCTACCCAGAGCTGACGAGTCACAAACACGGCGAAACACGTGTCCTCTGGTACTGTCGCATCGTTCCATGAGTATCTGTTTCTCTCCGTGCAGCCATAGAAGCCATCTTAATCTGTAATTTTGAATTTCAAACACGTCTAGTGTCATTTACTTGTTTCTTTAAGGGCATTTTTTCCTGCATTATAATTCACTGGCTTGCCCTGTGGTGTTGAGGAGTGAGCAATTTAACACATAGATGAAAAAAAGAATGGTCGACGTTTCGACAGTAGCACGACAGTGTCTTCGTCAGGACACAAAAGGACACTTTTTTTGTCCTGACGAAGACAGTGCCACAGGGCATTTTTTGCATTCCCGCAGGGCAGATCGCAAAGCTCGGTTCCAAAACCGCAACCGCAATCCAGACAATGGTTCCGTCAACCTCGTTGTAACATTCAACAATAATGTTTCCAACATCAACAGTATCCTTAATCGCCACCACGGTATTCTTCGTCTGTTAGAGCGCATGCGACAAATCTTCCCGGAATCCCCACGTGTGGCCTGCAGGCGCACGCAAAACCTCCACGATAATCTAGTCAGCTCCAAAGTCAACCGACCAACAAGTCCGACGGCAGGCTGCCACCCGTGCAATGGCCGCAGATGTCAAATATGCAAACTAATGCGAAGTGCCCACGTGCTTAACAGCACAACTTCTAATTTCTTAGTCAAAATGCATGGTGACTTTGACTGTAATTCATCCAACGTCATTTATGCCATTCAGTGCAACCCGTGTCAAGCACAATACGTAGGTCAAGCCAAAACATCTTTTCGGATCAGGTTCAACAACCACCGGTCGGACGTTAATAAAAAGCCAAATCTTCCTGTTTCTCGTCATTTCAACCAGCCTGGTCATTCAATAAATGACGTCGCCCTTTTTATTCTTCGATCAACCTTTAGCTCCGATATAGGCAGGGAACAACGCGAGTCTTACCTCATTTACAAATTCCAATCAATCATTAACGAAGATCCCAGTGTACTTTCAACAGTATGGAATCTGGTCGCCTAGATGGGATATACTTTCCCATTTTTTCATTTTATTTGTTCCTCTTTTTTTCTTTTCAGCAATGGCCTCAGTACAGCTCACCCTGAGCTGGCTCCCCAAGAAAGATGACATCACCACCCGGACTTGACCTTGCCGAATATTCGAGAATATGACTCACAGACAACTGTCACGTGGCATACTTGCACCGATTGTGACGTCCCTCAGGGAAGTCAGGGAACCTATTTAAGCAATATGCAACCCTTGTACCTCTTTTGTCCTGACGAAGACAGTGCTACTGTCGAAACGTCGACCATTCTTTTTTTTAATCTATGTGTTAAATTGCCCATTAAATAAATTAGTTTTTGTTGACGTTCCTGTAATCTGTAGTCCACGTCTTATTGTTTCACTTTTATTCAACTTCGTAGCCGTCTGATATATTAACCTATTTGTCCTATATATATATTCTTGAAGGTCTTGAAGATTCAGACGGCGCCGTATTAATACACAGAAGAAATAAGTTCGCACAGAGCACCACCAAAGGAATATTTTCAGATGACTTCATTTAATTCATTTTGAAATTACACAGACACGACGTTTCGAACGGTGGATCGTTCTTTTTCAAGTGAAAGGTATAATGAGTTGGTCAAACAGAAAACACTCACTTTCGTGTGCTTCGACAGTGGTGGGGGAAGGGAAATCGCAGTGCGTTGAGGTTGCCGAAGGGAGGTCATAAATTCTGTGTGCGCACACAGAATTTAGTGAGAAGAAGTGAGTAAGAAGTGTAAATAAAGAAAATGGCGTTCCTTCACTAATTTTTTGCGGGCGATCTATGGGACGGATTTTTGTTCTGCAAACAGCTACGATATCAGGTGACCGAAAGGAACAGATGTTCTCGTTGGGACAACTTTGTAGCTTTTATAATTAACAAGTTAATTAATGAAAGTTAATTAAGACATTGCCTTTGGACTTTGCTAATGCTCTGCTAGGGAGTGCCCTTCAGCATATGCTATATTGCAATTGATTTCATCTTGGAAAAAGTGTTATATATATATATTTTAAAAATCTGTATACACTTAGCTGGGAGACCCTGTATATATATATATATATATATATATATATATATATATATATAGGTTGAGGTAAAAGGATTATCAAACGGCCACGAAGTTTTACAAAACTTAAAAAAAAGACGCGGAAACAGATTTTTTTCTTTTTTTGTCCTGACGAAGACAATGCCACTGTCCAAACGTCAACCCCTTGCCCATTTTACTTTTTAACGTCTTCCTATGTAATAAAGCAGTGTTTGCAACTTCCCTGAAATATTTTTCCGCGTCTTTTTTTGAACTTATATCTACATATATATATACCCAGCCCAGAGCTGACGAGCCGCAAACACGGCGAAACACTTGTCCTCTGGTGCTGTCGCATCGTTCCATGAGTATATGTTTCTCTACGTGCAGCCATAGAAGTCATCTTAATCTGTAATTTTGAATTTCAAACACGTCTAGTGTCATTTAGTTCTTTCTTTAATGTTTTTTTTTCCTGCATATATATAAGGGGGACAAAAATTAGCGGGAGCTCTTTGTCTGCACCTATAGCATATGTTTGTAAGTCAAACGTCGCCATGCCAGTAATGGATAGCTGTTTCGGCCTTCTTGGGCCTCATCAGCAGTACACAGGCAGGCAATGTTTGAGCGGATGGCATGAGAAGGTCACGTGGCACGTGATGCCTCCTGCCAGGGTGTCGTAAGACACCTCTGAACCTCTGGCACTGTCTTCGTCTTGACGAAGACAGTGCCACTGTCGAAACGTCGACCATACTTTTTTTAACCTATGTGTTAAAGTACCCATGAAATAAATTAGTTTTTGTTAACGTTCCTGCAATCTGTAGTCCACGTCTTATTATTTCACTTATATATATATATATTTAGCTGGCATTTAAACTAAGGGTCTGGGGAAGACCTTAGTTTTAGACGTTTTAGAAGACATTAGGGAAGATCTTCCCCAGACCCTTAGTTTAAATGCCAGCTTAATAAATAACTTTCCCCTACTCCCTACTCCAGTCTCTGGTGTCTTTTCTCCCCTGTATATATATATATATATATATATAAATATATATATATATATATATATAGGTTGAAGGGGTGGTGAATGGGGTTCGGACGACCGTTAATGTATGTAGCTGGAATGAAAAATGAAACACAGACTACGAAGGTGCGGGAAGTAAGAAAAAATGAGATAATTTCTTCGCATTTAAGATACATGGAATGCTAAAAGAGTTGCATAATGTAAAAACCCCGAGACTAGGGAACACGAAGGAATAGCCACAACACGAAGTCTCAAGACTTCGTGTTGTGTCTGTCCCTTCGTGTTCCCTAGTCTCGGAGTTTTTACATTATGCACCATCTTCACCAGCTCGCTTGCTTCCTAGCCATTTTTTCATTGTCTTAAAAGGGTTGTCTACGTTACGGCGGAAGCTCAGGGTAAAAAGCTAAAAAAAGATAAAAAGCTCAGGGTAAAAGGGTAAAATGAATCGCTTTTACCTTTGTTTGACAAAGCACGTGTGCCTGCCCTCTCCCTTTGTACATACTCCCTTCTCATTCTTTGGAATCGTCGTGCGTCACCATAATATATCATTCCTCTTGAAGACTGCGCCGCTGTCGAAGCGTCGAACACCCCCTCTTAGTTTCTTGTTGGTCTCTAGTTAGTCCCCCTTTTATTCCTTGTGTCCTGTAGAAACACTGTCTTCACCTCTGATTCTTATTGAATATCTTAATTAATTTTTCGTGGTGAACCGCATTCCTCTAATTCCACTTATATATATATATATATATATATATATATATCTCCCAATTTCAGGAACTGTCACTTTTTCTACTATCACTCTGTGGGCTGGGTTTGGAACCTCCTTTCGTCGGACAGCAAGCGATTGCGCTCAAAAAGTCGTCGCGCGTTATGGTTCTGCGCTACAAAAAGCATGATGTTCGGCTATTTTTTCCGATGGCATAGCTTGCGAATATCACTGTCAATTATTATGAACTTGAGTGAATTCGACACGCTCTTCATATTGGTGGGGTAAAAAAGTGACCTTTACTTGGCAAATTCCGGAGTTCAGTTCGCAAATACTTACAAAATTAAACTTACGATACATGACATTCACATGAGGAGTTGGCAAAAACCTAGTAAGAACAAATGCCGTTGACCGCATGATTCAAGGTGGCGTAGTTCTTTTATTATAATTCAATGACACGTTTTCTGGGACACCCTGTATATATATAAGTGAAATTTACTTATTTATTTATTTATTATACCCTCGAGGCCCGTTGGGCATAGAAGAAGGGAGTGGGAAAAGAAAAAAGAAAATACAAAACAGTAATAAATAACAGTGAACAAAGGTCAGTAAATCAAGATTTTAAATATCAAGATACTAAATGTAACAAATTGATGAAAGAGTGTATAATACAACAGCCAGTGAGTTGGGAGAGTTTATATTAAGGTGCACAGGTAGATATAACGCTACGTGGTGTTATTGTGAGTCAAAAAAGGAACATAATGCAGAGCGAAATCTAGAGTGATCGCGGATGTGTATGATGTCACTAGGAAGGTGGTTCCACTCAGCAGATGTGCGGTGGACGAAAGACTGCAGGCACGTGTTGGGTGTGGTATGACGTTAGGCCCTCTTATGTTGATGATCAATCCGAGATGAAATGTAAGTGGGTGGAGGTAGAAGTTCACCACGCAAACAAGGCAGGTCATAGTAAAGTTTGTGAAGTAAAGATAAACATAAAATTTTACGATGTGAAGCAAGGGAAGGTAAGGCAAGAGTGTTCTTTATCGTACTAATACTCGCCGTGCGAGAATAATTACCAGTAATGAAACGTGCAGAATTATTTTGGGCAAGTTCGATTGCATTAATTAGTGTGGATGAGCTAGGATCCCATATGGAGGCGGAGTATTCTAATTTTGAACGCACAAGAGACTTATAGAGCAATGTTTTTAGGGATAGAGGGGCTGAAGAGAAGTTGCGACGAAGGTAGCCTAACATGCGGTTTGCGTCGTTAATTATGCTCTTTATGTGAAACGACCAGGATAGAGTTGAAGTTATAGGAAGACCAAGGTACTTGTATGATGAAACATTTTCAAGAGTAATATCGTTAAGATAGTAAATGGAAGGAGGTAACATATTTGTTCGAGATATGCGCAAGACTTTACATTTAGTAATATTTAATTTCATTACCCAAGTGTCACACCATTTAGAGATAGCAGTTAAATCTTGTTGCAACAAAAAATATCGTTAGGATTAGTGATTTGACGAAAAATTACACAATCATCCGGGAATAAATGAATGTTACAGGAAACGCAGTTAGGTATCATCGTTGATATAGATTAAGAACAAAAGGCGACCAAGGACGGAACCTTGTGGAACACCTGAGTGGACTGGGCTAGGCGTGGAGTCATAGCCGTTAGCTGTGACGTACTGTGAACGGTTAGACAGGTAATAATGCAACCAAGAGAGAAGATTATGGTCAAGATTTAGGTTACTTAGTTTAAGTAATAGAAGTTTATGAGATACTTTATCAAAGGCTTTAGAGAAATCGAGAAATATACAGTCAGCACATAAGTTACGATCCAAAATTAGGTGAAGTTCGCGAGTGAAAGAAATAAGTTGTGTTTCACAGGAAAATCATTTGCGAAACCCATGTCGTGCGTGAGAGAAAAACGAGTTTGTTTCGAGAAAAGACGCTAAATGTGAGCATAAAACGTGTTTTAACAATTTGCAGGGGATGCTGGTGAGGGAAATAGGACGATAATTAGATGGCGAAGATTTACTCCCGGATTTGTGTATTGGAACCACCTTCCCGACTTAACTTTTACCCGACTTTAACACATAGGTTAAAAAACGTTTGTTAACGTTCCTGTAATCTGTAGTCCACGTCTTATTATTTCACTTTTATTCAACCTCGTAGCCGTCTGATATATTAACCTATTTGTCCTATATATATATATATACAAGATTAGAAAAATAGCATAGGCTCGTTGGCTGCACGTTGAACATACGTTTATAAGTCCCCAACGTCGCCACACCAGCATTGAACAGCTGTTTCGGCCTTATTGGGCCTTCATCAGCAATGCGTCGTAGCATGCTGGTCAGAATTGAACAGAACACACCAAGCAGATTTCCTTTGTGAATTTCAGATAAAAGCGGTAAAAACAGCCTGATGACGTCGTATTTAAGGATGGTCAATACGTCCTAACGGCTCGAGCTCCCCAGTCGCTCTTACTCACGTCTTTGTTCCACAGACACTTCACTCTAAAGGCAACATGGTAACATGGTGCCTGTCATTGATAAGAAGATAACGTGCCTTTTACATATAGACACCGGACTCAGACGCGCACCTACCCAATCTAAGTTAATTAAAAACGCTAAAACCGCAGTGTCGGGGATATAGAATGAGTCAATCCAATTACGATGAAGCTGTTAACCTGCATTCGCGTCTATTCACTGGTAATCAATAGTTTGAATGCCTTAAATGGCTTAGGCTAAAGTATAGCCGTATTGGTTAACCGTTGCCCTTTCTGTACCGCGTAGCAGCTGCAATAGCTACACCACTTTCCGGCATGCCCTTAGTAATGGCCGTGAAATAACACCCAGTGAGTCAATGAAAGCGCGATTTTTGCCTAGCAAGCACGACAGCAGCGCCGACGCATCGCTGTTACGTCACGCACTACAGTGAGTCTACAGGGAATAATACCATTGAGTGTGCAAGTGTGTGCAACACCATGTGCAAGAAAATGGATCCCTTCCCCCAAATTTGGTGGTCATTCAGTTACCTGCGTGCCTCGTCCATTCTTCGAGTACCTTCTTGAGTTTCTTTATGTGAATCGGCTTCCTGGACATCTCTACCCCGTCGATGACCTCATGGAACTCTTCGCCAGTCAAGTCGTGAAGCTGCTGCATATAGTCTGCGCCTATGGGAAATTTCAACACTGGGATTAAAATCGTCTGAAGCTTTATGAAGACAACTTATATGAATGCGTCGCATGAGAGTTGTTATATCCACATTTGTACGTGTTACCGAAAAAAACCACTACTGCCCTTACTAGTGATCTCCGAAGAAATTAACGAAATGGGTTACTTCGTCAGTCGAGCGTGGATTTTCATGCAAATGAGGGTTTCCTTTCTGTCTTCCGGTATGCTTTCGTATCCGGACGACGAAAAAAGAACACAGTAGATACGCACTAACCAGCAACGCGCACAGAAAGGACCGGACGGGGTGACTGTAACTGTTTTTCTTTGTTTTGTTTTTTTGTGTTGTTTGCTGGAATGTAGGGTTCAATCAACAAGGTGACAGCTGGGCAAATTTGTAGATTGAGCATCTAAACACTAAAGTCCAAAAAGTAAGAGTCTCTGCAATGTCCGCAAGAAATGTAATCCACTTCATTATTTGTAAATGTTATGAAAACTGTTTTGGTGAGACTTAAGTGCATACGCAATCATGCTGTATTATTTCGTAGTACACAACCCCTGTTATTTACCAGCGCAAAATACAATCGTCTCCGAATCATCGAGTATGAGCGAATTTTTTTTCAGAAATATGATTGATATAAATAAGGGATAAGACATAATATTTCAGGGTTTTACGGTGCGAGACACCTACTTAAGCAATAAGAGCGGTCCCAAGAGTAACCACTGTGGTACACCAGAACCGATATTAACCATGGTAGACTTACTGCCACCAATTGCTTCAAATTGGCGTTTTAACATAACATAATTCGAAACGAAAGACACAATCTGTGGATTATACGATTAGCGTGGAATTTGTGCTATTCGCAAACAATGGGACACTGTGTCGAACGATGTTCTAAATTCTATAAATGCACAGTCCTTTCCTGAAGCAGCGGTGAGCTGGGTTAAATAAACATTGTGGTCTACAATACTGGCGTACAATATAGAGGGTGTTGTTAGGCGTCATGAAGGTGCTGAAGCTAATCGAATTACCCATATCAGTGATCTGCTGTAGGTCTGGCTGTTACAGCTGTGTTTTTCCTTTTTTTTTCGTTTGTAGATGATTTTTGAATTATTATTATTAACCATAAACTGTATTACGTTATGTGATTTGGCAGAAATGGTAAATCCAATATTCCCTGCTGTTCATTTGAATATTAGAAGCATTAACAGCCATTCTGACGATTTTACTGTGTTGATTTCGCAAATTCTGAAGTGTGGTACATCGTTTGTTCCTTTATCTGAAAAGTGGTTATGTGATATGAATGACTCTCACTACACAATACACGGATGTGTTCTTGAATTTTCACACCTGCACAACGACCGCCATCATGGAGTTGGCTTATATGTGAGGGATACTGTAGCATACAGAGTTCGGTCAGATATCTCCCTAAATACTCCACTTTGTGAGTGCATTTTCATTGAAATCATAGACAGTACACTCATGTTATCCATGATGGAATACAGCTATCAGCGTTTCCTTGTCGTCCTTTATTTATTGGTGTTGTATACAGGTTATTTCACGAAAATCCCCGGCTGAATAATTCCGTAAACAGGTGGCGCTGTCGACGAAATTTCTTCTTGGTAAAGATCTTTGGGACATCGATCATGAACCGAGTAGTGAAGGGCTCATTTGCATACGCTCACTACTTAGATAAGCATATTAAGTTTTAACTTTTACTTCGCACGCTTACGGAACGTCTGTCTTACGCGTCTGCTTATGGGTCTTCAGCGAAAAATATTGCAAGAAAAGAACTGCATCGACGCTTCGCGATTTTTCCGAGTAATTAATCGGTGTCGATTCACATATTTCCTGCGGGGAGCAGATCACCAATGCGCTCTTTGGTCTAGCTATCCGGCTATCAATTTCGTGTTCATCCGCCTGGTTGACACACGGGGTTCACGGAAGATAAGGAACAGCCGCAAGACCGCAGGAGACGCGTTGGTGTTCCGTCTCCTTCTGTACACTCTTAAAAGTGAACTTCACCACGTAGCACTAAAAAACACTAAGTGTTGATGCGTTGTTTTTTTCTTGCACTATTTTTCGCTGTAGGTCCCGATGCGTAAAACAGAGGTTCCGTAAGCGTGCGAAGTAAAAGTTACAAGTTAAAGTATTTACCTAATTAGTGCATGCATGCAAATGAGCCGCTCACTACTCAGTTCATGGTCGACATCTCAAGGATCTTTACGAAACAGAAATTTCTTCGATAGCGCCACCTGTTCACGAATTATTCAGCCGGGGGATTTTCGTGAAACACCCTCTATAGATAGCCGCTAAGTTCTGTTACCCACTTTTTAGATGATCTGGATCGGGTACTGTTCACATGCTGGTCTCAAAGGTATAACGTAGTCATACTGGAAGGCTTAAACGTTGATTTGATGAGCAGCAGTCCTACCTCAAAAACATACATATAATGAGATTTGTAGTAACTATGGTTTCCAAGAAATCGTAGTTCATCCTACAAGATTGGGTGGCACCCATCAAAATAACCTTATTGATCATATTATTACAAATCGAAACGAATTATTCTTAACACAAGGTGTGGCTGCTTGCAACATCAGTGACCACGAGCTCACTTATGTAACGTGTAATACGGCTCCGGTCAGCCATTTGGAGACTTCCTTTCGATCGTTTTTGGATTTTGCTCAGGCTGAGCGATATCTGTCTTCACAGATGTATTCGTTTCACGGTTGTTCTGGTGCCCAAGAGAAATTTAGCCAATTTTTGAGTATTTCGCAATCGATTATTACAAAATTAACTCGTCAGACACCTGCTACAAAACGAAATACTAAGAAGAAATCTTGGGTATATTCTGGTCTCCTCAAATCAGTAAAACACAAAAATAATCTGTACAAAATATGTCCCTCTCATCCAACAAACTTTGACTTGCTTACATGATATAAGCGATACAATAATTTGCTTCGAAATCGGCTAGACGTTACAAAGAAACAGTATTTGGCTCAGTCCATTGCTAAATGTGATGGTGACAAAAAAAAAGTTATGGAATGTGATTAAAAGTACCTTAAATAAAAATAATAATATAAATCAAAATACAAATTATAAAAGTAACTAAAAGAAATAATATAAAAAATAAAAATAAAAATAGCGATAGGTATTACTAATTTGTCCACCAGATCTAGTGAAGTAACTAAGGACCAAAGACAGATAGGTACAACGTTTAATGATTACTTTAGCAGCTCTTAAGCAGAACTAAGATAAAGAATAATGCTCCGACTGGGAGCTCACAAGCTTTTATGAACAGCGGCGAACATTGTAGAAAGTGCGCGTTGGTGGAGAGGAGGAAATACAGAAGCCTCTAAAACGTCATCGGCACGTCTTTGAGATTGATGTGAGCGAAGGAGCAGATACTTCCAGAAGGACCGCCTGCCATGTATCGCGAAGTGTCGCGGGCCCCAGCCCGTCGTTCGACGCCTCGTTGCCTGTTGGTGTTGTTGCCCCAAAGACGATACGTGACAATATCTTGCCCTGTGGTGATGTTCCGATTTAATTACCTCAGTCTCATTCCTCCTCATTTATTCTTCAACCAACATGCGCACAAGAAGTTGGGAGCGTAATTCAGTATCTTAAGTTGAAACACTCAAGCAAACGTTCGTGTAATGTTCTTAAAACAATTTAAGTAATATTTATCAGGTGTGCAAGACGGTGTTATCAATGACATTTTTACTGAAAGAATTTTTCCCCAAGAGCTGAAGGTCGCCAAGGTTGTCC
Source organism: Ornithodoros turicata (assembly GCF_037126465.1). Taxonomy (NCBI): domain Eukaryota; kingdom Metazoa; phylum Arthropoda; class Arachnida; order Ixodida; family Argasidae; genus Ornithodoros; species Ornithodoros turicata. The sequence continues at coordinate 346,313 of NW_026999426.1, forward strand.
CAGCGCATAAGAAGGGCGGTAAGCTTTTGGTATCTAACTACAGGCCGATAGCGATAGTTTCACCGTTGAGTAAAATAATAGACACTCCTCTTAACGGAGGCTTACAGATTATTTTGACAAACACAAACTTTTATCTGAATCTCAGTTTGGTTTTCGAAAGGGCACATCTACTGAAATAGAATTAAGTAACGTTCTTGAGAAAATTGAAAGGTGCATCGATTCTAAGACACTTACTATGGACATTTTTATAGATTGAATGAAAGCTTTCGACCTAATTGACAAGAAACTGTTGCTCCTGAAACTTGAAAGGTATGGGATAAGAGGAGTACCCACTGCGCCTGCTCCGAAATTACTTGACTCGAAGAAAGCAGTATGTCTCCATCGGGAAATTCCGATCATATTTGGCTGAGTGCAAAGTAGGTGTGCCGCTATGGTCAATCTTGGGTACCTTCCTGTTTTTAGTTTTTATCAATGACTTGCCTAAGTTCTTAGCCAAAGACTGCACATTGTACGCTGATGGCACCAAAATATTCGTACAAGGCAGCATACCTGAGGGCTTGTTTCATGAAGCTAACCTTGTCCTTAGCAAACTATCGCTCTGGTTGTCGCTGAGCAGGTTAGTTCCAAATTATACTAAATCAAACTATGTTGTGTTTCACCCTTGCCAACAGTCTGTAAATATAAGTCACTTAACTGTTTTCATCAATTGCACTTAAGAGCCTGTACAGTATAGCCTGTACAGACCAACAACCGCCCTGTGTGTTTTGTGCTGCGCAAGCTGTGCTAACCATTGTGACTCACCTATTTCCATGAATTTCTTCTCGTAACAGCCAAGTCCCGCTTTTTCAAGGAGTTCGCAAATCTCCGTTTGTTTTTGTTTCTTTGCCGGAGTGGGCTCCATTGTGTCTGGAAAATAAGCAATTGGTCGTCACGTTAGAAAAATGATCATTGAAAGTGTATCTGTACCTTGCGTGTAACAATACCCTACGATTACCATTACCATTGAGAGTGTATCGGCTCATCTGTAGTAGTAGGAGCTTTTCCTAATACCGACACCCAACAAGGTAACAGTCGCAGGAACAGGCAGCATTCATGTAGCGCAACGTTTTTGGGCAATTATACTGTCAGTCGGCCGAAACCAGGAACTAACTGCAAGCGGTGCTGCTCGCGTTCAGCCTCGAGTGAAACCTGCCGGTCAGTGAAGGGAGCATTGCCACGTGAGTCCCTACGGCGTGATGTGATTCCGTTCGGGGCGGTGGGGGGGGGGGGGGGGGGGTATAGGCTAAAATACTGCAGCGTCAGCTGAACAATATCTCTTTTTTGTTTGTTTGTTTGTTGCAAACACGTGGCAACGACTTGTTAAACATGGTGGTGATCTTTCGGCGTGATATATTTGGTAAACGACTGCTAAACGAAATACATCATCGGTTGCATTCGAACCCGCAGTTTCCGATTGCAGTAAGATTAAGTAAGATTATCTGTGGGTGGAGCTACCGAGTCGCACGGGCACAGGTGGTACAAGTGGCACATGGGACATTTCGTCATCTTAACGTGAAGCTCCTCGTTATGAACACCTCGCAGTTAACGCGCATCCAGATGTAGCGAGCACTTGTGAATCCTCCTACGTTGCATTGTGCGCATTCGAAATAATGAACATTGAATACGTTATACGGGGTGTCCCAGAAAACGTCTCATTGAATTCTAATAAAAAGCTACGCCACCTAGAATCATGGGGTCAACGGCAGGTTTTTGCCGCCTCCTGATGTGAATGTCATGTACCGTAAGTTTAACTATGTGAATATTTGCGAACTCAACACGGAAATTTGCCAAGTAAAGTCACTTTTTAGCCCGCCAATATGAAGAGCGTGCACAATTCACTCAAATTCATGATAATTGACAGTTATTTCCACGAGCTATGCCATCGAAAAAAAAAAACAGCCGAACATCATGCTTTTCGGAGCAGCGGACCATAACGCGCGATGGCTTTTTGAACGCAATCGCTCTCAGTCCGACGAAAGGATCGAGGCTCGAAAGCCAACCGAGACAACGATAGTAAACAAAAATTAACACGTCCTAAATTTGAAAAGAGAGCATTATCCCTGCGGTTAGTGAGCGTGTAACATCTCAATCAACGAAGAAAAATATATCGACATTCTCTAAGTCAACATGTTCGGCGCACGAATGCCAAGATGGAGTACACGAGGACCTAGTGTTGTGCCTCAGTTCAATGGTGCATAGCTCACCTGTGTGCCATGGCCAATGTGCCAGTGCGTTCTCCAATCTCATGACGTGAAATGTGTATTCAGTCATGCCAACAATGTCTATAACCTCTTGGAACTCTTCTTTCGTTGAGTCAAAAAGCCGCTGCACATTGACACAACCTAAGAACAAGTTCAACACTTACGTTAAACAAGTGCGAAGTCTCATGAAGACGAATTACTACTACATGCATTATAGAGCATGCAAGGCACCCTCCCAACCTTATAAACTACCCTCCCAACCTTATAAACAATGCTCTCTCCGCGTGCAAATCTCTAGATCGGGATAAATTGCTTTCACATGAACCGCGGCAGCAACAAAACCCCTTATCCTTCGGTACCGGCTATAACAAAGCACTGAGTGGCGCAGGGTCCATCTTCACTCGCCATCTCAACATACTTCACAGCGACGAAAAACTTAAAATAATTTTTCCTGCTCCCCCCAATATCACATTCCGTCGATCACGTAACATTCGTAACTTACTAGTTTCATCCCGTCTATCCCGACCAAATCCTGGGTGTTCCCCTTGTTGTAACAAACGCTGCCAAACATGTCATTTCATTAGCCCATGTACATTTATCTCGAGCACCTCAGACTCTTTTAATTTCGAAATCCGACAGGGATTGCACTGCAACTCTTTTAACGTATGTTACCTTATTATGTGCACTAAATGTTGTATTCAGTATATTGGAGAAACCTCGAACACCATGAGGGAAAGGTTTTACGGCCACAAATCCGAGATTGTTAATAACCATCCTACACCCGTTTCTACACATTTTAACCTTCCTGGACACGCTTTAGATACAGACCTCAAAATCGTTATCCTTGAATCGGGTTATAACAGTGACATGAAGCGCAAAAATCGCGAGTCCTTTTTAATTGCGAAATTCCAGTCTCTGAAGCCTCATGGTTTGAACATCCACGCAGGTCCACTACAATTATTTAACCCGTAAATATCATTCTTCAAATAAAAAAAGATAATGATAAACACACATACACACAACTCTCCAATTTCCACATCTTCTTCGTTTGTCTCTCTCCTGAGACCACCTCCGTCTTCACGTTCTCACGGTCCACTAGTCGCCTTTGTACTCCGCACCTGTGTCCTCATTCCGTACGTCGCCATAACCCCCCTTTTTATCCTTAATTCCTCGAAAGTCACCAACAAGTGTTCTCGTTTCCTGTGTATAAGCCCTTGGGCTCGCGTTATGTTTCGCTTCTGTTACCCTGCTTTTGTATTTATTTTTTCTGTGTTTGCATCCTTTCCATCAACCTGTTACCCTCTCATGCCAAAACTCCCCCGTCAACTGTATATATGTGCCTGTACCATGTTTATATTTTTGTAACCTGAAGAAGTGCAGTCTCGTGCACGAAAGTCTTGTTTACCATGTGTAAATAAATAAGTTGTTCCTACCATTTAATATCACTCTATTGATCATTAGTTAGATGATCGCTGAGGGGTATTACGTAACGGAGGGGGCACTGGCTACGAATTCACTCATACAACCCCAAAAGGAGACAAATCAACAGGGTAATCTAGGTAATATAAAAAATCCATACAATCAACTATGAAAATTAGGGTATTACAGATTAATTTGCGAAAATTACTGACTGAAACATCAGAAAAGCTGTTAAGCTATATATAAAATACTAAATATACTAGTACTATACACATACTGGTCACATAGAAACTTAGCAATACAGCAGCACCAAGTAAATATAAAACACTTTATGGTGGTCAAGTACAGACGCACCAAACCAATTCGAAGCACTCAAGTGAAACAATCGGTGGCACTCTACACAAAGGTCTTGTCACAGAGCTATTAAATTTCCGAGGATCTTGGATAGTGACGATGTTTTGTGGAAGCTCCCTCCAGCACTTGTTCATGGGGCAAAAAAACTAAAAACGAGTAAATAATGTAATCGTGGTTGCAATGTTTTAACTTAACCTTGAAGGTCCAGCCTCGGAGAAACGCATGCTGCTCAACAAGTCATTGCTCCAGTGACTGTAATAAAAATTTTGGAGGAAGAGACCTCTTTGTTCGCAGAGCTAACGTAGGAAGGGATTGATCGGTTTGCATATCGGAAACACTACTCTGATTGTAGTAGTAATTTAAGAAGAATCGAGTGGCCCTGTTTTGTGCAGCTTCTATCGCTTGTCCATAATTAATCTGATGAGGTTCCCATATCCCAGAAGTCTATTGAAATTTCGGCATAGGAAGTGCAACATACATAGTATTTTTAACTGATGGTGGGCAATTCCGAGGCATTAAGACTCAGATGCCCGAGAATAAAGTATGCGCTCCCGAAAACGCATGAAAGGTGCTTAGTCCAGGAGATGACATGGCCAGGACAGCCAAATATGCAGACTAATGCAAAGCGCCCACGTGGTTAATAGCTCAAACTCTAGTTTCTTCGTCAAGATTCATGGTGACTTTTATAGACATTGATCCAATGTCATTTGTGCCATTCAGTGTAACGCGTGTCATGCACAATACGTAGGTGATACGAGGCACTGTCTTTTTGGATCAGATTCCACAACCAGCGGTCGGACGTTAACAAAAAGCCAAATCTTCCTGTTTCTCGTCAATTCAAACAGCCTGGTCATTCAATAAATGACGTCGCCCTTTTTATTCTTCAAGCGAACTCTAGCTCAGGTAAAGCCAGGGAGCAACGCGACCTGATTTACGAATTCCAATCGATCATTAACGAAGATCCCGGTGTACATTGAAGCTCAGCTACGCCGATTTCAGAGTGTTACAGAATGAAATGGTAGTCACACGATGTGTTCATAAGGGAACACTGATTATGTGTGCAAAATAGTTATTCCAAACTCCTCGCGGGTTTTCAAAAAAGTGAATTTTTAGTTTCACTGCCATTCCGTCTTGTGGCCCTCAAACCCTGTGTCGACGAGACATTCGTGGTCTGCCCGTGCTCCGGCTTGGCATGATATTTGGCTTGGTTTCTTCCGCCAAGCCGGCCAGTTTCTTCTGCCGAGCCGTCTACTGCGCAGATTCACATTGGGGAAGTGATAAACAGTTCGCTATTAGGGAGCCAGTATATTTCTAGACTTTACTGAACCCACGAGGAATGTGCGTTTTGCTTCCTTCGACTGCAAAGCATTTGCTAGGCCAGTACAGAATTGCCAGGATTTGCCTCCGTTGAAAACACGAACGCGGAAAACGTTCGTGAGAATCCAGCCGTACACGTAGACCTGGTTGAGCCCATAAAAGTATGCCGTGCACAGTTTCTTTCACAGCACTTTCTTTTGGTACCTCTTGCCGTAGCACGTTTCCAGAGTATTGTAGATCATTAAACTAACTTGGGAATGTAATTCGCGAGACGTTATGACCCTGAGCTCGTCCACAATTTGCCCACCCATCCGTTACATTTGTCACGTTGGGTATCAGCACATCCTTCAAGCTATTTAGTTAAAATCGCATTGGAGGACGAACCGCCCAACGCATATGGACGTCGCATAAGGGTTCGTGCCCTTTCAAGCCAGAGACAAAATTGTCCATACTACCACTGATCTATTGAGGCTGGCTTCAGAGAAATCGTTCAGCGAATCATTTAGAAACCATGTTTTTAACCGTTAAAAAACAGCGGAAACATCTGCTGCAACACAAGGTCGCGTTTTGGCTCACCTTTCTCAATGAACTTGTTGTAGTAGGCGAGCAGATTCGCTCGCTGAAGTAGCTCGTGGAGTTCACGCTCCAACTGGTTTCGCCCAATGGGCATCGTTACGGCTGCAAAGTAAGTTCGCTGTAAGCGATACAAAACCAACGTGCGAGGAGTGAGATTTAAAATGGTTCGTCAAGATAAGATAGAGTCAACTTGCCAGCATAAGGGAACTGTCAATAACAGATACGTGAGCTATACTCGACCAGGAATAGGAAGAATATGAGTATAAGGGCATGTAACACTTCGCCCCATGTTACCCGGAATATATTTAAGAGAAGATTTTCCGATACGGTGAGGACCTTCGTCCCAAACTTCATAACAAAAAGTAATAGTCGCGTATTACATCGTTAGTGCGAATCCCGAAACGCGTATGGCTCGGAAATGCGGAAGGCATGACGGTCAAAGGGGTTTGCGATCCACCCTGCACATCTCTCGGGACTGAAGTCATGTGCTTAATTGCTGCATTAGATAATGAACACCCTGAAAGATACACATGCTTTCATTCTAACATTTTACGTTTTTTTTTTATTGGTCACATGGATTACAGTGCTGCAGATAACAGTCGTATTAAAACGATGACTTACATTGTGCTTCATCCTTTTTTACTTTCTTCATATTCTTTTTTTAAACATGTCCTATATCAAAAAGCAGCATGGAACGCCCAGAAATACATAATCTCCGTTGGCCTATACTTTTTCCCTTGAAATTTCCTAGCCTGTTATAGTAGAAGATTAGTAGCGGAACACCACACTAGGTGCGAGGGTCAGTCAGGGTATAATCGGTAATCGCAGCACTGCTGACTGATTACCTCTCCACATATAACTGCAAATTAAGTCATCTGATTAAGTTCATATTCACGGGTTAGCGCTTAACCTAGGACTTTAGAGCATTTGTCAACAATGCTCGCTAACATTTTGCTAAAAAAGCAAGACACATATACTAAACAGTGACATGCAAAGTGATACAAAATAAAATCACAACGTACTTGATGAATACTTGAAATACTTCGCGTTAGCAGTTTACTTGAAGTACATTTGGAATTGGGTATTCTGTGCTGTACTGAGGCACAGAATCGACTCAGTAGGTGTCCAACTACTGGCATCTCTATCTCTCCATCCTACATTCCTATGCAATTTCGCATGCGGAGGTCCGGTACCCCTAAAGGGCTAGGTGCTGATTTGCTCAATGTGAGAGTTTCTTCAACGCAATTAGATTGATTAGGTATATTGCAGGGATTGCAGAAAATAGCTGGTCAGCCGCTTCATGTGCAAGGCCGGATTTGTGAACCAACGACGATACCCTTAACCGGCTTTCAGTGTGCTAGTACTCACCGCTACCGAACGCTAATACGGGGGACATGAAGGTGTAGTCCTGTCTTCGAGTTTGATTGTTCATTTACCTGACTGTCGTGTCCACTGGCCCAGCGCGTTCTTCAATCTCTTGACGTGAAGTTGCTTTTCGGCCATGCCAACATGATTAATCACTCGCTGGAAGTCGTCCACCGTGCAGTCACAAAGCCGCTGAACATTGTCCCAGCCTAAGGGAAGTTCCAAAAGGAAGGTAAAGGTTCCAAGACACGTGACTCCATGCGTTATATAAGTACAACTAAAACAATCTGAACGGGATTGCCTGCGATTACGGGTGCTATAGTACACACTGAAACGTGAGTGAACCCGAGAAATGTCCGGAAGAATAGCGTTGATCGCGATACATGGCGGTGCCCGCGCTGCAAAATGAGAACCGTGTACAGCGTTTTCGCGACACAAAGACACCGAGTTCCGTGGTATTAACGTCAGCCCGCCAGAAAGCCCCTGAGCCCATCCGCACACGGCCATTTCTCGCGGTTCCTTGGCCAGCGTCGGCGATGCTTCGCCTTCGGAGCTTCTTACGAGAGTATGCTTAGTCGCGAGAGTAGAAGTACAGGCCCTACAAAAGTTTACTGAACACGCGAGCGGTATATTTCCCCCTCGGTGCGCAACCCTAGCGGCAGGTGAAAGTGGTCTTGTTCACTCGTTCAGACTGGTGGAGAAGTGCGCCGGCAGCGACACCAATTCAAACCACGTTTCGAGCACATTCAAGCGGTACCGAAACTGCCGCAGTGTGTCGCTACTCACTCACAGCTCTGAACGAGTAAACGAGCGCTTTCCGCTCGCCAGTAGGGTGTGGCGCCGAGGAGAAAATACACCGCTCGCATGTTGTGTAAGCTTTTGTTGGGACCTCTGTATAGAAGATCAACAATTGAAACGTGGCAGTCAACGAAAAAAAAAAAAAAAAAAACGTATCATATACGATTGTCGACATCGCTTCTGTTGCGATCTCAACTTCATGAGAACGGAGGATCCACAAGTAGAGGCAGACAAACAGGCCTCAAACTCCGCTATGAATACTTTATTTGGCATCGATGGGGTCAAGTTAAGATAAGGAGACTGGAAATATATCAAGTGCTTCATGCATAGTCAGTTTTAAAGAACGATGCGAAGCTAGGTCTCCCATTTTGTGGAACCGCACTGCTTTTAAAAGTGGAGGGAAGCAACCGTTGCGACAAACAAGGTGTTTTTTTTTTAAATATGACGCACTTTTCCTTCATTCCACAAATTGCAAACTACCGTGCCTTCCTTTTTCAATCGAACTTCACAACTGCGTTGCTTACTTCGTCGGTACTCCAACTTGCACGTGCACTGCTTTCATTGCCTGTATGCGCCGGCGCGAGCACACAGCTGTGCCAGCGAGCCCACCCACCCGGCAGCGATTGGTGAAGACAGCGCGGCACGTCTGTGTGCTATTTGCCTTAAAGGGGCAGTAAGATGCAAAAACAAGTTCGCTTCAAATTACGTTACACGGTACGTTAGTGTCCTACTTCCGATCATAATTCAGAACTCGATTTCGTTGCGCAGCTACAACCTGTATTATGCTGGACGTTTTCTTGCTTCGGCACTATGAAGTCTATCTTGTTTCAACTCGTGAATCGGTGCTTCTAGCTTACGATGCACGTGCAAGGCCTTGCAAAACCACAGAGCATGACAGTCCCGGTTAAAAGCATGTTTTTCAAACACTAACTTTCATTTGATAGCAACTTGTTTTTGAATTTTAGTTCCGCCTTAAAGAAACACATTCACAGTCACATTTGACTCACCTATCTTCATGAACTTGTCGTGGTAGGAGAGCAGACCCGCTCGTCCAAGTAGTTCGTGAAGCTCCCCTTTTCCTTCATCTGCCGCAGTGGACGTTCCTGAGACTGTAAGGTAAAGTAGTTTATATTCCTACGTTGACACATACATTTTGATTTTCTGAAATGACAGAGAGGCTCACGTGGCGGTAGCACAACTGTCGATTGAGTCAAGTATCTGGGTAAGAATACAACCGCTCGCAATTCTACCTCACTATCCAACACTTCCCCGCAGTTAGGCATAGAGAGAACTGGGCGTTTTCACAAGAGCCTATGCGATCGTTGCTACCATTTAGAAGTCTCGTAAACGCAACTAGAATGATTAGGAATGCCTACGGAGAATACAGAAAACAGCTCGTAAACTGCTCTGCTGGTGAGGCCGGGGTTTGAGGCCTGACTCAACGAAGGAAGTCTTGCCGGCTTTCTCTACTGCCATTATGTACCACGCACGCATACCAAAACGTGGTACATGAAGATCTTGCCGTTTTTCAAAATTTGGTTTCCTGTTTGCCTGGTTTCCGATTTACCTGGCTGTGGTTTCCACTCTTTCAGTGCTTTCTTCAATCTCTTGACGTGAAGTGGCTTTGTGGCCATATGTACCAGTTTGATGGCCTCCTGGAAGTCGTCCGGTGTGCAGTCACGAAGCTGCTGCACATTGTCCCCGCCTAAGGGTAGATCCATAACTGAGGTTAGAGAGCACTGATATCTTATCAAGACACGAGTCTCCATGCCTTGCAGAAGCACCAGTGTCATTATTCGCCGCCTCCGTCTTCGATCAAAGATTTATCTGTATGTGTCCACTGGTATGTTTTCGACTGAACAGTCGCCTTGCTTTTGGTTAACGCACTGACACATGAATCCGTACTCGAACATGCAAAGTATTAAGACTTTATGAATATACGAACGGATTTTCCTGTAAATTCCTTAATTTACATTATAAGGCGAACATACGTTGAACTTGGGAAGATGCGGAGCTTCATGTGAAGCAGCTGCTGCTAGTAATGTAAAATAATTTTTCTCGAACTTACAGTTTTTGTTCGAGGACGTTTCACCTAACATGAACAAAAAAAAAGTAGGAAAAATTGATATTCCTCAGCATTATGGGGTCAACGCTATACGTATATCTGAGGAGGTTTTTCCATTACTTCTGAGGGTGTGCGAGTCTTGCTGTTTTCGGGAGAGAAACGTGACCAAGTAAGCTGTAAAGCGGTGCCGAACATTACAACATCGATCTCATCGACATGCTTTCGGACGTGACAGTCCCTTTAAGCGTACGAACTTCTGCTGGCATCGTGTTAAGTTTTCGAACCCGTGACCCCGACAGCGGTCACTCCCAATATATTGACGGTGCTTGGCTGACGACAAGTGCGACCTATCCCCCATTGAAATGCGCGGAGATATGAAGTCCCACCGCGATCACCACCCTCATCATAAAGTTCCGTTTTGACTCACCTATATCGACGAATTTGTCGTAATAGGAGGAAAGGTCATCTCCTTGAAGGAGCTTCCGAAGCTCCGGGTTGGATTCATTTGTCGTAACGGACGTCATCGTCTCTGCAAAGTAGGTCAGTTGTTGAGCGTGGGCAAACATACAGATTTAAAAAGTCGCCTGTTTCAGGTAAAATTATTGTTGCGAATGATGAAGCCGTGAGCTGCAAACCTATCAGTAGCAAACATGTCTTTAAAATGCCTGTCTTATTGATGTCCCTTTCCGACAAGTTGTACAAAAAGTTATCAACAAAATGAAAATAAAAGTAATTACATGAGATAACTGATGTTCTGAGGCATCTTTCATTAAAAGTCATTACGCCTGGAAAATTCCTCCCAGAATACCGAAACAAAATTCCCAAGCAGCACAATGTACTGAAAGTTGAGTGCAATAGGGGTGGACGGGTAGGTGGAAGGCCTTGAACAGGCTCGTGCAACTCAAGAACATTGACAAGACACATACCGTCCACCCCTATTGCACTCGCCTTTCAGTACATTGTGCTGCTTGGGAACCAGTCGTGATATCACTGAAGACACCTCCGATAAAGTGGTTGCATCTACCTTGAGTAAGGTCAGCATGGCCGAGACTCTCACTTCCCGGATGACAGAGACAGAAACAGTTCTTTGCTGAAGATGACGCGAATAAACATATTCCAACATCTGTCCACAATCAGAAGATGATGCCGGCATCGTTTTGGTAGGCGTCATCATTCTGCAAGGCGGCTTCACCCAGCGGTCGGGTGCTTAGGTGAGGCCCACTTTACAAGACTAGCAGTATGGCCAGTTTGTATGTACGTTCCTGCCAGAAATGGCGGCACGTAGCGATTCTATACCAGGTGAAGCCCACCTTACGCAGGAGCTCGTGTTGCTTCGTGTCGACCTTTCCCCTTCGTATTCTTTGTAAAAGTTTGCGCATTTCTGGCACGGTTTCTCCGTCTTTACCATGGGCGTCCCATAGGGGCGTCCCAGGCGGCGTCCCAGGGGCGTCCCAGCGTAGGGTAAAGAATTCCAGGAAGGGTGGACAAAAACGTATAACCAATGGATCCAAGAACATACCACGAGGACAATCGAATGCTCTGATATGCAGACGGTCATCTGATAAGGTCCAAATTATTCGACAACATCCGAGTATAAATATCTATATCTCTATATCTGAGAGTGAAGAGCGCGGAATTTCCACAAATGAACTCTAGATGGAAACCACGTTCCCTTTTCTTTCCCGCACTCCCATGGTGTGTACTAACCTCTGTAGGTGACGTGGTGCGACATGCGCGTATGGTGTCTGTTATGAAACGAGCTATTTATGTGAGTCGTGAATGCCACCTCGTCTTATGGGGCGGGGGGGAAGGGTTCTTGTTCGGGAATGACCCGGCAACGTCCACCAGCTACTCCACCAACGACTCCGCACGCTGCGAAGGTCTTCAAGGGAAGGAGCATCCTTGGCAACCCGAATGTGAGCGATTAGCTGGACTCCATGAAAAGTCTAAATACCGCAGTGATCAGCAAAAAAAGAAAAAAAAGAGCTGACAGCGCAGGGACGGCCGCCTGTACCAACGGATTAGACGATTTTAAAGGAGCATGGAAATGATCGGAATTAAATATGACGGGAGAAGTAGTAATTACGATTCTGAGCCCTGTGATACATATTCGCACAAAAAGTTTGAGCGTAGCGCGCAATCCCGGAGCGCGAGGGAGCTTTGAATCTCGCGGCAGAAATGCCCCCTCGCTCGGCTGCCAGCCGCTGACGTCATTTGGCCGCGCCGTCTTTTTCTTTCTTTTCGGCGATTTCTCCGGCGTCGCCGTGCCGGCAAGCCGACCATGCAGGAAGCGTTGTTGTTCATCGGACGTCGTGGAAAGGACAGGTGATGAACTGAACACTCTTTAGGCGACACGTCTGCTCTTCTTGACGAAACGTTTTATGAGTTGGAATCTAAGCTCCGCCAGCTTCGATTTCGCCACACGAATGTACCGGAGGCTGATAAATGATGCTGCTAATTGTGAACGAACATTGGGATTGAAATATAGTGCTTCTTCTTGGTTACAAATGTATAGTCATGAAGACGCGGCGCATTTCTGAAAAGGCTAACCTTTTCAGAAAAGCAAGCGCCACCCGTGGCACGCAGGGGCTTATGGGAACATCCTGCGCTTTGAAGCATTACACGAGACGGCCACAGGCGGAGGTAGAGGAAGAACACCAACATTCACCCGTATTGGTGCTATCGCAAATTATCCTACGTGATACTATATACGCATTCATTAGCCTTGGTTAGACGGTAGAGGAAAACGCAGACGTGCCGTCCAGAAAATACACCGTCTTGTCCTTGGTCGTCTCAGGCAAGTATGTGGCTGTTTTCGCCTCAGTTGTTGCTAGTCCAATCGACAAAGCCTATATAGTGCAGCTGTAATGACACTTTACGGACGAAATCACTGTCCTTTTGACAAGAACAAAAATGCAAAAATAAAGCAACACGCTACAACACGTTCGCAATGACCTCGTTGCTGCACCCATGGGGTCAGTTTGTCACCGCTCTTCTGATTACGTCACCTGCAGGATCCGCCTTGGCCTCATGCTGTTAACGGTCGTCAGTATCTACATCCGTCCCGCCGTACAGGTCCCGTGGAGTGACCTCGAACGCTTACTTGGTTCTCTGGAAGCCCCGGCGCTTGTGCTGGGTGACTTCAATGCACATCACTCGGCCTGGGGAAACCGAACGACGGACGGTAGGGGAAGGAGGTTGTTGGAGGCAATGGAGAATAATAACATGTGCCTGCTGAACAACCGCGAGCCCACTTACATGCGATCCCCAACGTCACTTGATGTATTGGACCTCTCGTGGTGCTCAACCGACATAATTCGCCACTTGTCGTGGGCTACGGACGTCGACAATAGAGGTAGCGATCATTTTCCTCTATATATTTCGCACGACAGACTGTCCCTCTCAGCCACTGCTGGACTCTATGCAGATGACGTCGCCCTTTGGACAGTAGGCAAATCACGACCAGCTCTCCAGCGCCGCCTGCGGCTCGCTTTAAACAATATCCACACGTACCTCTCGCACCTCGGGATGGACCTTTCACCCGAAAAGTGTGTCGAGCTCCCTTTCACGCGTAAAGCTATGGCCAATTTCCCTCTTTGGCTTGGTACAAAGAAGCTTGAACCGGTACGCTTTCACCGCTTCCTTGGCGTGGTAATCGACTCGGACTTGCGCTGGGCTCGGCACATTAAACACCTTGAAACTAAAGTGCAGCGATGGCTCCCCGCAATTCAACATCTTTCTGGCTCAGGATGGGGCTGTGATCAGCGTTCCCTGCTCGCGGTTCACGCGGCATTGGTGAGGGCAACTGTGCTTTACAGCCTTCCTATTCTGCACAGGATATCAACAACTTCATTAAATACACTTCGGTCCCTGTTTGCTCGAAGCCTTCGTCGATGCCTGGGAGTTCCAAGAATGGCTGAAACACGGCAAGTACTGGCTGAAGCTGGTGAGCTCCCGATTGAAGTTCTCCGTGAACGAGAAACGGCTCGGCACTACATCCGTTTGCGTGCTCACATTCCCCGCCACCCGCTCCTCAGGAAAATTCGATACCGCCCTGAAAGCGACTTCTATCGAGTAGCGCAGAGGACACGCCAGACTCTCACTGGCTTCATAACTAAGGACACTATACCGCCGGAAGCCCCCTGGTCTCTACCGGTACCGCCCACTTTTGTACGCCTCCCAAACCTTCTGGAAAGAAGAGATCAGGTCCCCCCTCAAGTCCTCCGAGCCCATTTTCATGCTCTGGTAGACGAGAAGGTTTTTACGTTTACGGCAGCATATACCGATGGCGCATCCCGAAACAACAAGCCCGCCTCAGCATTCGTCATTCCATCCGAAGGCGTCGTGCACGGAAGACGCCTTACACATCCAACCTCCTCCACAGCTGCGGAACTATATGCCATCCTTTTCTTTCTACAACGCATCTCTGATTCTACACCCCGGGAATGGGCACTCTTTACAGAATCCTAATCTGCACTTCAAGCAATTGAAAATTCCGGCATACGAGGCCCATCCGCACCCCTAGTCACATATGTGTTAATGGCTTACCACACTATCTACGCCACAGGCTAGTTCTCCAGTGGGTGCCAGCCCATTGTGGTGTCGTGGGGAACGAGCAGGCCGACAGCGCCGCAGAAGCAGCACTCTAGTATCGGAAACTGACCCGTATTGTTCTGCTGAGAAGACATCGCCGTTCAATTCTGCGACGCCTAGTGACACCCCTGTCTTCCCGCCAACGGACAACCGACATTCTTCCCCCCTCTATGTTGAGCAGAGTTGATCCAACGCTCGCTTTCCGCATGCCACGAAACACCTCTCGTCAAGATGCTGCATTAATCCACCGAATGCGCCTCGATGTGGCCTTTACAGCTCAGTGGCGTTACCGCTTGAGACAAGTTGACTCTCTCAACTGCTGCCACAGTGGTGCTCTTAAGGATCTGGAGCATATTCTTCTTCATTGCCCTCACTACCAACCTTCCCGAACCACACTCTCCGAGTCTCTTCGTCAGCTGGACTCTCGCCCTTTCTCCCTATCGAAATTGCTTGGTCCCTGGCCCAATCCAGCCCAGCAACACTCTGCGCACAAAGCTCTTCTGACATTTCTGGACACCATCGGACTTCGATCGTTATTGTGAAGGGGCTCGTTGTTTTATCCCCCCCCCCCATCCCAACCAGCAATGGGGTAGAGTATCGCCTGTGGCGATGAAACTCCCCACTCTCCAAGGTCGAAAATAAAGTTGTTGTTCATTACTTTTATAAATCTGTCTTACCGCATTTATTGAAAGCGTTAAGTAGTACATCAGTGTCTGCTGCTCTAATGCCAATTCATTTTTCGACTCAAGTTAATCAAGAACAAAAAGGAACCAAGATGGACACTTCTTCTTTAATGGACACTAGCTTTCATGTAGCAGACTATATTTCTTTAGTGCAAAGGTTCTTGGTTCCCCTCATGTACATTATTTTACACCGTCTGATTTACAGGTTCTGATTTACGCCTGAAGGAATGTAGTGTACTTTATGAAAGCTAGTGTTCATTACAGAAGAGGTGTCATCGTTGGCTATCTTTTGTATTGCCTCTACTTGGGAGCTGACTGGTTCCACTCACCTACATTCTAATAACCAAGAACTCGAGATGGTCATATGGTAGTCTTCTAAAGGGGGCTTCACCTAGTGCTCTCGTGCGCTAGGTAAACCCGCTTTGCACAAGTGTGACGCCTACCAAACCAATGCCTATTTCCCGCTGGGGTTCGTAAAAACAGGGTATATAAACAACGAAACATATTCCTACCGCACACAACCGTGCTACAGTGCACGCACTACTTTGTGTTGGAACTTTATCGAGGTTGTAGGAAATCTCTCATGTACTCTTATAACACTGAAATAAATTGATACACCCGGAATTTTCTCTCCCCTAAGAGTTCCGCACAATCTCAGCTGAATCTCATCGTGTGGCACAACGTATTTGGCTTCCATACCAGAGGAGTACGTGACCGAGCAACATCGGTGGGCGCCCCGAGCAGCACAGTGTACTGAATGTCGAGTGCAATAGGGGTGGACGGGTAAGTTGAACACCTTGAACAGAGTCTTGAAGCTACGAAACACTGCTAAGACACATACCGTCCAACCTTATTCCACTCGACTTTCAGTACACTGTGCTGCTTGGGATAGTATGCATATATCAGGTTTCGAAACCGCTACTTCGCCGTGAGCTATGCGACGCCTCTGTTCCAAGGACGACCCCGCTTAGTTGTAGTACAACACTGTCACAACGATTGTCGTTAACCGTTCCAGGACGTTTGAAGCACGTTCCTGGTCTAAGTATGCGCTAGCACGCACTGCTGTTTTGGCTTACCTATCTCTTTGAATTTGTCGTACTAGGAGTGAATGTCGGCTCCTCGAAGGAATTCGTGAAGCTCCCCCCTCTCTGATTCCTCTGCCGGAATGGACGTCATCGTCATCGAAAAGTTAGTCAGCCTTAGCGGGTGATTGACATATGGGAAAACTTCGTGATTGAAATGGTCGTTCGAGGTTCCCCTAACTCAACCAGGGCTGAACCGCTAACTAAAGTTAGCGACGCAGCGTATCACAAATGGTAACCATGAAGACGTCAGCTGCTAGGCCATAAGAAGTAAAAGTGTCCAAAATAAAAGGAAGAGGAAGCAATAGACGCCCTGAAAAATGGAATTGCGAATGCCGAAAGTAAACCAGCCATCACCCTCCCCCTCACCTTCCCAAAGTGGAAACCGCAGAGCATATCCGCATTGTTGCAGACTTTAAGGTGCCGCTAATACGCTTGTTACACGGTCATTCTTAACCGTGGTCCTCAATAACCGCCGTTACCCTACCTAAACGCGGTTATCCTAAACCACCGTTCGCTGCTGTTACACGGTGTGTATCATCACAGTTTGCTGTGGTAACGTGGTTTCATTTCCGCGGATTAATATTTACTAAATTGAGCACTTAGAAATAAAATCAAAAACTGCGGCTACATATAAAATGATTGAATAATATATGCCTAACATACTTTTCCTGTATCGAACTTCTTTTTAAACAACATAGCCAAATATCGGCACGGTTCTGTTCTCACCGCACCGTTCCATCGACATGCTCGCCGCCATTTTCTCGGTTTGGCAGCCTAAGCAGAGGTTGCCTAGCTCCGTTTGCACTAACAGCCGTTAGCGGCGTAACTGCAGTTAGGTCGGCCGTCTAACGGTGTCGAACGGCGGTTATGAGTAACGGCGGTTTGTCTAACCACTGTTAAGGATGACCGTGTAACAAGGATATAACTCTACTTGAGTTGAACGGGCATTACGACTCTTGCTCAATTGGTTGATGGCATACCAGTTGGAAAGAAGAAAATGCAGTCGCGTTTCTTATATTTTGGGGTAGATAATTCCACAGGTTCGGTGAGAAGTAAATACACAGTTTCTTCGGCACTTTGGCACTGAGAGAAGATTCAGGTGAGATGATCGAGTGAATGCAGTGCTAGTATTGCAGACGAGTTTGATGTTTGGCATAAAAACCTGGTTGTGCAGTAATTTATGCGTAAGTAATAAAACGTGATGCGTCATATGTTTACTCAGAGATAAAATGATTAATAGAGGGTACAGGTGCCGGACACCTTCGTTGTGTGTGATCTTCATGACGGTTCTGCTGCAGTTATTCTGGTCTACCTGAAGTTCGCGTAGACCAACTACGCTATGCCGTAGACAAGAGTAAACGAGACTGGCCTCTACTAGTCGAGTGCAACATTCGCGTATTGCGCATACATTTAGCATAAAATAAGCTGCAGAAGTGTCGTCAACATTTGCCACACTCATTTCTTGTAAAGATTCATGACGTCGTTCTGCCAGTGTAATCGGGGCTAAAATTGCAAGGCGTCAGTGTGACGGCGGACATACTGCGTACAACGTACAATCCCTGTTGGAGACAGGGCACACACGTGGTCAACGAGGCTCGTAACAAGGCTCCGTGAGCTATAGCCTTATCAGAACTTGCAAGTAGTATGTGATACAAACCACTTTCTAGCTTGTTCGGTTCTTGCAGTACTGAACACATGAGGTCACCAGTATCAAATCGCGCTGGTTACTTAGTTGAGGAAGAATCAGCTTCACGGCCGACCTATGTTGCCCCCTCCACCAACACAAGAGAAAAACACGAAGACCGCCTCTTTCCCCATGCATATCGCGTACGTATGTAGAATTCCAATGGAGGATTTGATGCTCTTCCGAAGCAAGGTTTGTTGCACCACCGGGAGCAAGTCTGTTCTATTGGCAGATGGACACAGTACTGGAATCAATGCCAACGGGAGCTTCGTGGCGGCCTTGAAGGAAAGGTTGCTCCAATGGCAAGGTAGGCTGCTCCGCCAAAATAGGCAACAACGGCCCACTTCCATATTCGGGTCGCCCCTGGCGGCGGATTGTCGACCGTCGTGTCCTTCCCCCAATAATGGTGACGCGCTTTTTGGACTGGCACGTTCCATGGGAAAGTAGCAAGAGAAGATTGGAAGAAGAATACGGAAATAATGAAAGCGCACTGTACTCATTACCATTACAAAGTGTTGTCAAATGTAGACCTAAAACGTAAGCGTATCCGTGAAACCGATTTTCTCCCCCAAATGAACATGACAGTCGCCCGCAGGTGGCTGCGCGTGCCGCGCATGCACATGAATGCCTACTCAGAAAAGTTCCATAGTGATGTTTTCCGCTCAAAGATGGCGGACGCAAGAACCGCGCATGCGCATACAGGAAGCCCGTGGCGAACTTAGTCAAATATACGGGAAGCCGAAATACCTAATGCTACAGCGAGTGCAAAATAGAGAAAAAAAATGAAAACCGGCTTTCTTTTTGACGCGCGTATTTCAACGGGGCAGGAAATCGCCCGCAAAGATGCGATGAAAGGAGAACATTCCCCCGCCCAGATGATAGAAAGAACACTGCAAAAAACAAGAGCAAAGGAAAGGAGGAGACATCAGGATAATAATCTGATAAGTGTTAACAAAAGTAACCCAAGCAGTAGCTCCCGTCTCCTCTTGTTCTTTTTTTTTATGCTCGATTCATCATGTAGGCAAGGGCATGTCCTCCTCTCATCGCATATTTGTGGCTGATTTCAAATACGCCCGCGTCGTTCAAATACGCCCGTAAAAAAACAGTGGTTCACTTGTTTTTTTGTTTTTTTTGCACTGGATGTAGCAATCATTGACAGAATGGCGTAAATGCAGGCTTGCTGGTGGATAAATTCCATGATAGGCAAGCCTGAGCGATGGGCAAGACACGTAAACAAACACAAGCACGAAGGCTCAAACCAGCAAAACGTTTTGTAGCAATCAGCTCCAAGTTGGCTTGGGACATACGACACAGGGATACTTCTTCATTCGAGTGGCTCCCTGCTAGATACCAGGAAGTGGTCTAGTAAGAAACGTGTAACTAGCTATTGTATTCATCCTTAAGTATTTATTTTTTTCTAGAATACTACCCAGCCATCAGTTGAGGCCCAAGGCAGAGCATGCAGAATGAAGAACAAGGGGACACAACAATTCATGTGGCTCACACAGAGCCTAAAATAAAGAAAAAGTACAAAACAACAAGTGATCACCTATTTTAGCACGCTTAGTTGATCCATAACTGCTTTAGAAAAAGCTGTGGAGCTAGGAATGCTCGAAAGGTATGGTAGTAACTGGTTCCATTCGTAGTATGTGTGTCCACTGCAGTTTCCAGCAAGGATGTTGCTCCAATGGGGAAATATTACGCCGCGGTGTTCCGTAACCAGATGGAATGACACGGTGACATTGTTCCACCGCAGCCAATGCTCCGTTGCGTAGGTCATACATCCCGAAAGGTCAACTACGCGGAATGTCGAGCAATACCAGTCATTACAGAGTTTGAGTTCATCGTACTTAAAGGCGATAGCGTAGTAATAGATAGCGGTTGTAGTCCTCCGCACTGCGCAAAGCTCTCTTTGTGTTAGTGGCGTGCGCAGAACCAGCAACGCTATCCCTTACGTATTCAAAAAGCTATACTGTTCTATGTACTAAAGCTCTATATTATCGCGAGGATTACAGTTAATACTACTTCTAATACAAATACAGGGTCGGCCACACTTAAGAGTATCGCGGGAGCGCATGATCTGCAAGTACGCCAGTGCCGCGTAACGGATGCTCCTGGGTTTGAGACCTCGTGTCTGGCGAACGTTCGCCACCTCTCCGTTGGGTCCGTCATTGCTCTCGTAGCACTAGCGGGCGGAGAGACCCACCTGCTGTTGCTATTCAATCTCTGCTGGCGATGTTTTGATCAGTGCGTGGCTTAGCCTAATCTTTTACTATTCTTCACAATTTTGATAACACAGAGATTACGTCGCGCCACGCACTGATCAAAACATCGCCAGCAGAGATTGAATAGCAACAGCATGTGGTTCACCCCGCCCGCCAGTGTTACGAGAGCAATGACGGACCAAACCGAGAGGTGGCGAACGTTCGCCAGGCGCAAGGTCTCAGAATCAGGAGCATTCGTTACGCGACGCTGGGATACTTGCAGGTCATGCGCTCCCGCGATACTTTTAAGTGTGGCCGACCCTGTACTATTTAATACTCCAGGGGAACCAATAGGGTATCTTAGAATAAGTTTTTCTTTTTCTCTTTTTTTTTTCACAAACCATTCGAGGGAACTGTACTTCATATCCATGAAATGAGTAGAACGGAATGCTGAAGAAAGGCCATAGATAGGGAAGAAGCAGCACAGATTGTCTGCAGTGATGACATAGTAACACTACGATCTGTCTATGAGCAGCGGAAGCAGATGATGTAGAGGTTGACACAAAGACACACTCATTGTTAAAAAAAATTGTTCAGAAGCAATTATAGGTTTACAATTACAGTCGAGGAGAGACAAGATTAATAAAATGCACGCGGGGATGGGAATCTCACCTCACTTGCGACGTCCACTCCCACAGCGGCAGTTGAGGTGGCGATTCATCTGTCAAACGAAGGAGTCTGGAGCAAGTACGCTTCTGAGGGCGGACCGATAAGCATTGTCTTTCACTGCGCACTTCTGTGCCGCCCAAGTAGGTTTCGCCTTCTCTTTTGGGAAATGTTGACTTCAGCTGAGAACAGAGGAATAGACCTACAAGAGCAACAGGTAGCGTGTGGACGTTAAAGGGGCAGTGCGCTGACATACAGGGTGCCCCAGAAAACGTCTCATTGAAATGTAACGAAAAAAAAAAACTCCACCTAGAATGATGCGGTCAACTGAATTTGTTCTTACTAGGTCTTGGCTACATCCTGATGTGAATGTCATGTAACGTAAGTTTATTTTTTGCGAAATGAAGTCGAAAATTGTCAAGTGTAGGTCACTTTTTTACTCCACTAATGTGAAGAGCGTGCCGAATTTACTTCACTTGATAATCAACATGATAATTAACAGAGAAATTGAGGATGTATAATATCGAAAAAAAAAGCCGAACATCATGCTTCTCGGGACACCAATAGCATAGCGCTTGATTACTTCTTAAGTGCAAAGCGCGACAAAAGCAGGTCGCAAATCCAGCCCACAAAGTGATAGTAAAAAAACGCGACAGTTGCTGTAATTGGGAAATGGAAGGCATGATCCCAGCGGAGGCCAGATGCGATACGCCATGACTGTGTTATCCCTTTCTACGGTCACTCTGTGAGCTGACTTTGCCACATTCTTTCGTCGGACTGACAAACGATTGGGGTGAAAAAGTCAGGATTAGGACCGCTCTGTCTTTCTCTGCTGTTTTTTCCGTCCTCACGCGGTCCTTATACCCGCTTGACCTGTGGGTACTCTCTCTATCATAAGTAAGGGGAACAGGCTACGTCACGACGTACCCTCAGTCTTCCTTCACTCTGCGAAACGCTGTTTTTTAGAACGAACGGATCTCATGAACATGACGTCATGAACCACATGTATGAAAGTGTCCCAACCCCTTTGAGTGGCATATAATTAATAGCGCAGAATGGGAAAAATCCCTACCACTACAGTAGTCTCCAAGCAACTGTTCCCAATTGCTTAAATGTATTATTTCTGCCAGGCACGTGGTTAAAAATAAATAAATAAACGTTACCAGAATGCGTGGCATCATTCGACAGTCTACCAAGTAAATTTTCTCTCCCGTGAAGCGCTTCGATATTAAAGGGACAGTTTTGACCCCAAACATCATGTAAAGACGCATTATCAGATGACTCATAATACATTTCTGATGGAGTCAGTGGTTTCCAAAAGTCACAGCCCCCGGGGGAAATGCCTGTTCAACATTTCTGCTCTGTTGCTTGGTGGAGAAACGATTCGAGAGATGGAACGCCTTCGTTTTTTCGTTACTCGGTCAACGGCAATCGAGAGGGAAGTACTTTGCTATTGCTTGTTCCCGTACAACACCGCATTCACTTCGTGTTTTGTCCAACAGTCACTGTTAATCACGGACTACGCTGTGGCCGACCGTGAAGCGACTATAAAAACTATCGTAAAGAAGCACTGTTTCGACGACACATCTAAACGGGACAAACGACTTCCAACGTTAAATTCCTCTGTTAACGCACCGAGACACAGTTCAACAGGTTATTCTCAGCACTTTCTCCTTTTCGGCTTTTACTCCCGTGTTTGGAAGGAACGAGAAATCGGAATAGGAAGGGAGTTGCCTAAGGGCAGGAGCCGCCGATATTTCGAACAGAGACTGTTCTTCTTCGCCCAGAAGAAGAACAGTCTCTGTTCGAAATATCGGCGGCTCCTGTCCTGAGGCAACTCCCTTCCTACATCTCTACCGGTTCGCTAGATTTTTACCCATCTAGAAATCGGACTGTTCTTTCAGACATATATCCACTTAATTGGGATCACTCTGGTTTACACTTCGCAAAATAAACTTCGAGAATACACTCCTCGAAATAAATCACGAAAAAACCCACAGTGTAAAGATAAAGCCGTAAAAATCAACTTTTGCGATAGAAATGCTTCAGATTCAAACTTTCAAAATAAATCGTCTCTGATTGGTCGACAGGCACGACAGCCTCAGAGCGGCAAGGCTTTTGGCTCCCGCGTCTCAAAATAGTTCCCCTCAGGGTGAGGCTTTTTGCGGTGGGCTGGGAACGAAAGTACCGAGTCTGGACGAACCGTTTACTGTATTCTTCGCCGGCGATCAGTTTTCTGTTGACACTGCAGTTAATGATTTGTTCTGCTGCTCGCCTGTCAAATTTGAGTATGTGGAGCTCTGAATTCGTGTCGTGTCACCAAATGAGTAACCGGTGTTGGTTCCAGCTATGGTGGACACCTGCTATATTATGAACATTTTCGCGAACATCGCCATTCTCCTGCAGGGCTGCCTTGGTCGTGAAATCGTAGAGTTGAAAAGTGACTATCGACGAAAAAGCCTGATTCCGATAACGTGTGGATTGTGTTGTGTTTGTCCGTCTGTATGTGTTTGTGTGTGTTCCAGCCTCAGAACCGTAGAATCGTGAAATCAGAACCTGCCTGTGGTTTTCCTTGTGAGCCTACGTTCTGATAATTGCAGGGATCTGGACAGACTCTCGAAATGCATTTCTGCAAATAAGCTGCATATGAATGTGAAGAAGTTGTTGTTTGTTTGCAAGAAAAAAATATTTTCCCTCGGATGAATAGCTTGAGTCAGCAGAGGTGCCCTAATTTTTTGTAACCAGCATACGGTAATCTCAAAGTGCAACGAAATAGGATTCTAATTTCAGGAACATCCACATTGATTCGCGCACCGCCCTAGACAACGATTTGCCATGCAAAAGCTGCAAGAGATGTATCTAGACATAATACTTCAAGCACTTTGTTTTCACTGGTCTTTGAATACCCTGGAACCTAAGAATGCCATTTTCAAGGTCTTAAAAAAACATTGATTCGCGCACCGTCCTAGACAACGATTTGCCATGCAAAAGCTGCAAGAGATGTATCTAGACATAATACTTCAAGCACTTTGTTTTCACTGGTCTTTGAATACCCTGGAACCTAAGAATGCCATTTTCAAGGTCTTAAAAACCATGAAATTTTCTCACAGAAATTTTTGCATCTTTTTTATTCGCGTGGATATACAGTGCAAATTCTAGTTATCAAATGTCGGAACTGAAGAAAACCAAGCGCAATAAGTAACTGAAATCAGAAGTGTGAGAAATGAATGTTGTATTTGTTTGCCTTCCTTTCTCTCCTATGATCTTCACATTCAGAAATCCCCAAGTATGTTTATTAGCAGGTCACTCTCTATGCCAAGCACCCATGCCAAGAAGAGGTCTAAAATTTACGGTACCAGCTACTTCATTGTATGGTACCCTTGCATCTTTTTTTACAGCTTATAAATATTGTGCTGAAATATGAAATCGCTGTAGAACTTGCATCCTGCACGACATTACATTAAATGTGCTGCTTGTAGTTCTGCAGCGTTGTTTCTTCCTCACGTTCAAGCGAAAAGGCAAAAAGAACGCTCCGAGACTGACTCTCACACAACCATTATTTCGGGGCCATGTCCTCGCACTAAATGGTCACGAGCATACTTTTGAAAACTGTAGCGGCACATAGGGAAACCGACGTTGCATTTGTACCGACCTTCTATTTCCAATAATTAAACGAGACCTAATTAGTACATCCACTTCGGATGTAGAACACGTTGTCATCCCTTATAACTACAAAAATATGATTTCTCTAAGAATAAAAAAATCAAACTGGTATTTGTGTTTTATGTAATGTATGGCCCACATTTTCTTTTTGACCAGCTATGCCAGTGTGAGAGCTCCTACGCCAGACTAGCTAATTCCTCCTCTTTGTCCTCCATGCGGTCACATATATGTTACACTACAAGGAAGCTAGCTGGTATCACAGTACCAAACAGGTGAATTAACATGAACACCATCACATAGCAGAGTGAATAACAACCACCATTATTGACTTAGTTTGCTTGGTCGATGGCAACTGAAGGTGGCATATTTATTTCCTCAGATTTTTTTTATTTGTTTGTTCCAGCTAAAAGCAGAAGCCGTACACTGAGCAGCAGGACATAATAAAACCCTTCATAAGCATCCCTTTGCCTCTAGGGCTTTGGCAAGCATGGCTTTGCCTCCACAAGCATGGTGTGAGGAAGGAAATAATGTCCCATGGAGTCCAAAATTGCCAAACGAGCTTTGAGAGCAGGCATTCGTGGGCTCGATTTAGCCATAGGCCAAGCAATTTTAGAGAGAGGGGCAGGAGTTCAGATTATTGAGACATCTGAAAATGGCAGTTTGGAAAGCTCGGTAGCATGGGCAATGACAAAGAATACACTCTGGGTCTTCTACAGCACTGCAGTGACAGTGTCTGAGAGAGTCAACTTGCCTCAGGTGGTAATGACACTGAGCTGTAAATGCCCCATTGAGTCACAGCCCATGAGTCACAGTGCACCATCTCGGCGAGAAATGTTTTGTGGCATCCAGAAACCAAGCTCTGGGTCAACATTGCTCAGTATAGACGGGAGGAAAATGTCAGTTGTCCATTGACAGCAAGACTATTGATACAATCTATTGATGTGTTGGTGAACGAGATCTGCTGTTTACATGACCAGTAACAGTCATTTGCTATCTTTCACTGTGATTTAATTAAACACCTCCCTCATGTGACGGTGTTCCCGGCACAGTTTTACCTTGCTGAACTACTTTTCGCGGCTCTTATCAAACATAACGTTAGCGGTTCTTCGTAGGCTGAGGCCGAGGAACGCAAGAGACGTTTACATGATGTTTACGTGATTACCGTCGTGACAAATGGTCGACACAACAGTTTTGCGGTACGTTTTATATGTTGCTCATCCTGGACATTTTTCGCTACCCGATTTCCTGTCCAAAACAGCTACGACTGTATCAATGTCACTTCACCCATGAATTCCTTCATGAGTTGCACGCGCGTGTTAGTCGTTACACCAAGTCGTTACACGTCTGAAAAATACCTGACTAAATCGGCAGAAGAAACATACGCTTTATTAGAGCTTGCAGTGATTATCCTTTTGATGCAGCACATCCCGCAACACCATACGGCTCCGTCGTTACTCCAATTTCTCAAATAGCCTCGTCCCCAATGGTAGCCGAACGGCCGAACCTCTGAAGCGTTGTTTTCCTAGTATTCCTTCACTGGAAGTCGCAAATTAAAGGCGCCCATCCGATTGACCAGAGTTCGAAGCGGCAGGTGACGCCTCCAGTGCAGTGGGTAAAGCATGAAGCTCCATGCAGTGCTTCTCCCATGCCTCACATAAGAACTTCCCTTTTCTAAATCCACTCGTCCGACTAGGCATATGTGTAACAGTGAGTACAGAGACAACGGCGATTGCTCCAGAGCCGCGTTCCAGTCGAGGAGTAAGACGAATGTCAAAACTCTTCCCCTTGAAGTCGGCCCAGGACGCATATTAACCCCCCCTTGTCCCCACCCTTTCTCGACGTCCTTTCTCCGTCTGTCCACATTTGTACGCCACTAATACCCACCGTTGCTTCGCGGCGTTAACAAAGAATTAAAAAAGGATTAAAGCTAGTTAATATATGGGGATATATAGGGGACATACAGGGTATATAGGGTAGATAATATGTGGGGCACCGGGAAATCGTTAAACTGTGTCGAATATCGTTATGGCTGTCATTACCCTATTGACGTGCACCGCGAGAACAAATAACATATTTTCAACGATTTTGAATTGGTTGCGCATTAACCAGTGTTAATGTACATAGCGTATCGTCAGCTTGATATTCGAATTAGAGCCATTGCTGCTCATTCCTCTGAGCTGGTCAGCGTGTGGTGGAGAAGACAGAAGCGCGGAGTATCAGAGAGAGTGACAGAGGAGGGAATCCTATATCGGGCATACACATTTTATTCCAGGGAGGACGTGCATTTTTGGGCGGCCCTTATGCCTCCTTTCGTTTCCCGTTCCTCGTTCGCTCCTGGAAGTCACGTGGTTAGCAGTGGCGGCCATTTTATTAGGCAAACTGCGAATGACCGTGCCTTGCATAACAAAAAAAAAAAAAAAAGAAGGAAGAAGAAGAAAACTGTAGGAAGCAGACGGGGCCAAGTTTTTGAAACAGAACAGCTTCTTTTTGTTTTCACTATGCAAGGGCATCAACTCCAAGGCTTCGCCCCATCGGAGACGCTTCACCTACTGACAGCTGGATACGAGGCCGCGAGAGAGAAGCTTCCAGTACTATTTTCACATCTGGGCGATCGAATCGCGCGAAAGCAACGAATAATGGCCGCTGACATTTCTATGAGTCACAGCTGTTTAACCCATGGAGGAAGGAAACACAGGAGCGGCCCTTCCAAATTTTTGCCATTGGGACGTGCGTGCCCGCCTTCGCATTGCATTCTGGGATGCTCCTGTCTACCATGTGACCGCTCACGTGACCCCAAGAGCATGCGCAGGCCAGCTCCCAAAGCAGACGACGGGAGTCGTGATTGTCTTGCAGTTCAGATATCTGCATTGTGATGAACGCCGCGCGTCCAGTTTTATTTGTGTGTTCGGAGACTCTCGGTTTACCCTTCTACTACAAGGCCAGTCACGATCTGCAGGACGAGCACGCAGGACTAAAAACATCATTCGTGGCAGCGATGACGACGTGGACACGTTTTGTGTGTTTGTTGCTGAAGTGGTAAAGCATGCCAGTAACCAAACTTGTTCAACAATGGAGGAAATTAAATGAATCTGCAGCTGTAGCACAGCGCCAGCTTGCAAACGAACGATTCAAGATGACTCTCTCACAGACAGGGGTACGAAAAACCGATCAAGTACGTACTTACGAATGAAACGTTATTCCCGTGACAGAGCTGCTTTCTGTTGAACGACAGCCGCAACCGCGGTAAGAACACGTTAACAAAACGTTGTTTCCACAATGGTGCTCACATTTTAAGAGTAAATGACTTTGGAAGAGCATAAAAGCACAGAAAGCAGCGCGAGCAACAAAGCGTTGCTAAACTGAAACTTTAGAGAGGATCACGTGGTGGACAGAAAGTAATGGCGGTTTTAACAGGAGCGACCGCCAGAGGGGTCCCACGGAAATCTGTTCGAAACGGCCGTCCTGTGTTTGCTTCCTCCATGGTTTAACCTCTCTGACGGTCTATAGAGGTGACGTAATGAACATTTTCCACGACACTTCTGCGCATGCTCTATGACCGTGACGGCGCCAAAGAAGTCTATAGATGGCGCCGGCTATAGGTTACCTCCAGAGCCGTATATTAAAAGGGAGTCTGGCCATTAATGGGTCATGCCTATACCTGAAGCTTCACCCACTTCTTCAGCTTTCCGACCAAGGAAGTCTTGAAATATAGGGCGCTGTCAATCAGCCCATCCTCACTATTTCCCCCCCTATCCAACATGGGCAGCGCCATTTTGGGTGGCACGTGGATTGGATGTGATGGAAATGGATACCTCTCGTAATCTGCAAAGGATAGTGGATTGTTGGTGTAAATTGATTAGCGCCACCTAGAGAGCGGACGACGCGTCGGGAATTGTCGACTACTACTGTTGTTGTACCGCTGCCTGCAGAACCACCTGCTGGGACACATTCTGTTTAGGGCAATATTTTTAAACAGATCTACGTGAATAGTTGGAATATAAGATGCAAGAATGTTCATATTCATGAAATCCAGCGATTAAATATAAGATTGTACAGCACAGAGCAGTTTTTGTTATGATTTCGTTATGATCGCCGTGTTGACTAGGCCTAGCAGCGGCGACTAAACGAGTTATTTTCAGTTAGATGTCGATGGATGATCATAAGTTGAAACTGATTTCCGAGAAACCTATATTAGGATGTGCATTTGCAGCGTAAAATCGGGTTAGTCTGTGAATTTTTTTTTCTCACGAAATCCCCCCTTCACTGTGTTTGTTTTCGTCGCCATTTGGGGTGGCAGTATGGTGTCACGGCGACCCCTTGGTAAAAAGCAAACCAATCAGAGGAACGAAACTCTGAATGACAGGTCGAGACTTTGTGACTTCCTTTTAATATACGGCTCTGGGTGCCTCAACATCTGCGCCCTCTTTCCAAACAGAGCGCAAGTAGCATAAGCATCTGTGCGCAAGTCTGTGCTTTGCGCACGTCGATCGTGTTTCGTTGGACAGTCTCTTGGTTACAGCGCAGTGTGAAAAAGGACCATTGTTTAAGGCGCGTTGAAAACTATTTTGTAATTCTTCGCAAGTGTGTTACGTAGCACTTCACTATCACGTTCAACCATGTTCCCCGTGGCGGAAATTTGTGGACGCTGCGATAGAGGGGACTCTTTGAAATTCGTTATTACGAATGGAGAAATGGTATTATCGAGAAATTGTATTGCGGCTCGTAAGTGGTGTGTAAGGGATAGTGGTACTCCGCCATCATCAATATGCGTTGAGTACCCAAGTGATAAGCCTCAAGTGGACTCCTCGCGTGACGTCTTCGTCTATTTTTATCGTCTTATCAGTTGCTTATGCGGCAGCGGGCGACCCAAGGTGACCTTTTTACATCTTTTTTTTTACTGAACATACCATGAAACGTAGGGTCCCTTAACGACGTCGACAAACTGTTTAACAGCAGGACAAGCACAGCATCTGTTTGTCCAACCACTACCTGATACCGGATGGAATGGAGCAGTGAGATTTTTCTCCACCGCCAACGCTACCTGCTGCGTAGATCACTAAGGGTGGGAGGTGAACTACGCGGACGCATGGCGATACCAGCCATTATCGCGAAGATTAGCATTAATAAGGAAAACTCCGGTGAAAAGAATAATAGATTGTAGAAGAAGGTCTGGGTGTGGGGTCTCTCAGACACCCTTGGTGAGAATTCTGCTGCATATTCACGAAATGAGGAGAACGTAATGCTCAAGTAACGCCCATGATAGGGAAGAAGCGCATTGTATGTGGTCGCGATCTATAAATAATATAATAGTAAAGCAGCATAGTCGAAATACTACGATCCGTAGGGGAGCATGAACCGTATGAGCATAGGGAGCCGAAGGGGTAGAGGTTCACACAAAGACAGCTCATTGGAAAGGTGTTATATTGGTACTATTACCTGTAATGTTGATCAGAAGCAATTCCAATTTTGCAATAACAATGAAGGAGGCAACATTGATAATATACGTGCAGGGATTAGAATCTCACCTCTTTTCCGATGTCCACTCCTATAGCCGCAGTTGAGCTGAGGATCCGTCGGACGCCCGATAGAGTCTGGAGCGACGCCTGCGTGAAATACGCCTATATCAGAGACCGACCAGCATTATCTTTCACCGCGCACTGGTTCGCCGTCCACTTAAGCGTCGCCGTGCCGTGTGCAAATGTGGACTTCGGGTTAAAACGGACAGGCGAGTCTGTCCATCTGCCGGGATTCACGTGATCATGTCTTCCATTTCCTAGACTCCTCTTCGCGCGCGGACGTATGGGAGAGATCAGAGCGCTTGATGACTCTCAGAGGAGGTAATTTGCGGCGGAACATTTCTCGTGTCTACAGAGGAGGAAAGAGTAAAAACTACGGCGACTCCTCTAGGCGAGTGACGGACGGTTTTTACTTCCGTTTCGCGGAATATTTAATAATTTATCGTTCTATTTTTTTTCTCAGGTGTTTGCCACGGACACAGTGTTGCCGTTTAAACTGTGACGTTGCAGCTCCGCACTTTAAAGGATACGTTAATGTCCGGCGTAATTGCGCACTCTACTTGGTCTAGTTTCTTTTCCTAAAACTTATTATGTTGTATTAATTAATCAATTGATGTTTCTTATTCAATAAACGACTTTTCAAGATTGTGACTCCTCCTTGCAGTTAAGCCAGAATGACGTAATCTGGGCACTCCAATGCGACCGCAGCGCAGTTGCGTCCGGGGTCTGCTTCGCGCTCGCAATACCACGTTCGCACGCCGACTTTCGCTTACCAGTGTGAGTAAAATGCGACCATGTTCCGTGGAAAACAGTGTTACCCTCCCGGCTGTGCAAACACGTAACACGCAAACGAGAAACAGAATTCCACGAACGGATCTCAGACCTTCCCGGGATCTGCCGACGCCGTTCATCATTCTCGCCCGACGATGGGACGCCAAGATATATGTGCCGCTCCTTGATTGGCCTTGTCCGCGCCAAAGGGCGCTCACTGATTGGCCTTGCCGAAGTGACGTTTCCAGAAAGGGTATTCCGGTGTGCTCTCAGCATCAGTCATCTGCTCTTGCCATGCATTACGTCGAATTGCGCAGAAACTCCACCAATCCCCGTAGCACTTTCGGCGCCATTGTCGGTGATGATCGAGGGGTAAAATCGCAATGCAGTTTCGCAATCGAACGCGATGGATCCGATGGTTCCTTTAAGTTATACTCGCGCATATCATGTTGACTCACTGTTGCCGCCCACGTTCAGGGCTACCGAATAAGTACAAAGAGTTACGTTATTGGAATTAATTACCTTAGGAATAATCTTCCTTTTCCATGACACTCGGAATAGATGTGTCAGTGACTGTAATTTAATTACATAATAGCTGCAATAGTTGTCGTGGCGCTCTATGGCCAAAGTTGCTTTTGCGCCATTAAAATCCTGATAATCGTCATCATCATTATAGCTGCAATGGGTGAAAAGTTTTCAATGTGCCGGAGCGGGTCGGGGCACAAGTGCAGTCGCCCCAACAGATGGAGTTACCGACTGGTGACATGGTATCTCGATAGCAACCGGGACGTTGGCATCTTGTCAACAGCAGAACCAAGGATTCATCAGAAAAAAATCCCATCCCATTGTACTCACCGAACTGAACCGGTTATACTCATTTGCTCCTCTGAACCTTTATATCTTTGGCTGATGGCAATTAAAGTTAGTTGTAAGTAAGCGCTCTTTTTGTCTGCATCTACCTTGTGGTCGTCTATTCTATCGCATTCCTCTCTACTGCAAACCCCATCCATTGGTAACTGGATCCGTCAGCCTCTCGGTTTTGTGTGTCTATCTTTGCTGTTTTAGGTAGCATATTACTATGAAGCAAAATCTGTGTTCAGAAATGTGGCTGGAGTTTTCCATACGTTTTACTCAACACTCCCCCCCCTCCCCCCGTGGCAATCTCAAAGTAGTTTCCTCAGAATATCTTTCATAGCGCCTGCTGTAGTGTCTGAACCTGTATGCGCGTACCGGAGCTGAAAAGTTCTCATGCACCGGTATGGAAACTGGAGCGGAAAGCTTCGGTTTGGCACGTTGGCTGCCAGTGCAATGCCGCGGGCGTATTAAGCATTGTAGAACATGCAGTATGCATACTTCTTCTTTCGTATATTTACGCGCTATCTACATCCGCTCAGCTGACGAGATCTCAGTATGGTACAGCTCGCTAGTGCCGGTACTGCAACGGCTGAGCTGTAAAGTTCATTGTTCATGTCACAGCGTAGCAATGACATTTTAGTGCGAGCCATAAGTGTATCAGGTAACTCGCGCTGGCGCAAAAATTTAACCCGCATGTTACGCGGCTCTCGCTTGTTTGACGTCATCTTGGGGATGTACTTCATTGGAGGATACTCGGTACCCGGCTCTAGAGGTTCAGTTGTTTATTTGTTAGTGAGAAGTCTTCATAACTGTCGTTGTAACTCGCATGGCGGAGACCCATAGCCTGGAACTTCTCAGCGACCTTTTTGCGAACGCTAGAGGAAACTTTTGTTGCGTGCGAAGGACCCCCTCAATTTCTTCCTCTACGTCAGGATCCCCTCAATTTCGTAATTGAACATAGGGTTCAGTGGACCAATCCCATCATCCACGTGGTACTTGTCCACAGCGGACTCCCCCATTGCATCCTCAGGAAAATCCTAGATCAGTCCCAGGTTCTTAGGCGCCTTGACGCTTGTGGTATGAGCGTCTGCTACGTGATTCAGCCTCAGAGCAGGTACTTCCCACCGTGTACGGTTCGTGGCTAACCAGAGGCATAACGCTGAGGACATGTTCAAAGCTTTAATCAGTTTGCTTCATTCACAGGAGTGAACAACCGGAAGTCGCGTACAGCCATGACGTAGACACCTGGAAGTTACGCAAGGTAGTAGACAACCCGATGTTTGTTTGGACCGGAAAAACCACTAATGCTCACGCATTTTTCACCCATTTACGGCTGAATCGCCACTGTTTTCTTTTTTTTTTTTTTTCGAATGCGAGCTCCTCAATATCCGTATCAATAACAATGAACACGAGTAATTATGTATTGGTGGTGTAGAACAGCGACCGTTAGTTGCCATCTTTTTTTTATTCAGTTCTTGAAAGCTGACAAAATAAAGCATAAGTTAGATTATATGCACACCAGGAAGTGGTAAAAATCAAGTCAGAACAGTTCCCATTCATCATCTCGAAATAAAGTTGTTCTTGAATCCATGACCCCAAAATTAACATGTTTTGCATAGAAATCAACACACTGAACGAATCAGTAGAAATAGTCGCACTTAGAGGAAAAATAAGAAAAAAAACTGATCTTCGGAATACGTTATTGCCTGTTCTGTGCTTAAGACAATGCATGCAGGCACACCGTGGACCCTAGAAAAAATTTTTTTTTTCTCTTTCGCTGCTGTGCACACCGCAGTACGGAGCATGTTATTACGAATGTTATCAATTTCCTATAAGTGGCATGTGCGTCATACGTGGATATATTGTTAGAACGCTCAAGAGGAGGCGATAACCATACAGAGGTATGTTTTCTGATGCTTCCAGCATTCATATCGTCCTATCAGTTGCTTTGGCGCCAGCAGTCCCGACTACACCAATAGCTGTAATCAGGAACGTCTCTCTGCGCCCGTGCCAGATTGCTGCTTAGACTATTAAAAACATTGTTTCGCAGTGTTGTCCCGTTTCGTCGCCGTACGCTTGAACCTCCCATTTCTGTAACCTGTCTGCAGCCAAGATCACTTAGTTCATATAATCCCCTCCACAATCTAACAAAGCACCCATTCACTGTGGCCGTAAATACCTGTACGGACCCTTCCTTCCCTACCAGGCTGTTGACCCACAATCCGCATGAACTTTTAACGAGTCACACCTAACGCTTTAAATACCATGCCAATGATGAAGACGGTGCCCAGAACAAGAACAGACTCTGTTCGAAATATCGGCTGCTCCTGTCCTGAGGCAACTACCTTCGTACTTCTGTACCGGTTCGCTGGATTTCCACCAATCTACGCTGAACCAAGTCGATCAACGCTCGCTTTTCGCATGACACGAAACACCTTTTGTCAATATGCTGCAAAATGTCATCGTCAAAATTCATCGAATGCGACTCGACGTGGCTTTTACAGCTCAGTAACGTTATCGCTTGAGACAAGTTGACTCTCCAAGATGACGTCCATGTTGTGCTCTAGAGGATCTGGAGTATATTCTTCTCCATTGCACACACTGTCAACCTTCCCGAACCGCACTCTCCGAATTTCTGAATCACTCTCGATCGCTAGCTCCCTCTATGAACATTAAATTGCTTGATCCGTTGCCAAATCCGACCCACCAGCGCTCTGCGATGAAAGCTCTTTTGACGTTTCTGAATACAATCGGACTGCGATCCTTATTGTAAAGGGGTTCATTATTTCATCCCCCACATCACCACCAGCAAACGGGCAGTTTAATCGCCAGAGGCGATGCTCTACCCGTCTGCTCCCCGTATGCTGCCCGTTTGCCTCTTTATGAAGCGACATCACTTGGTATTTGCAGGAGTTTCATTCGGACGAAAGTCGCGGTATGAACTTACAGCATTCTGCAGTATTTGTTCTTAACACCGCGTAAGCCACTAATATTAGGCTTTACATCATGGACAACAGAAGTGACCACTCAGTATTCGTCGTCGTTTATGTTTTTTTTTTTTTTTTTTTCTGCCGGGTCATGTTCGGCAACGTCGTTCAGCGAGAGATCTACGAATACAGGTAGGGTGCCTGAATACCTGCGCGAAGCCACCGTATTGACTCCCACGCTTACCCATGCATGAATAATGTGTTCCGATTTCACCTACTTTTTCAAAGCTCCTCTGTACGTATTTACTCGACTCCAAAATGTAGTTAGTCGCTAATCGTATTGCTATAGGTGGCGTGCATATGACGTCACACCATAGCTTTACCCGTGCTTTTTCCCTCTTTCTGGTGAACTAGCGCACGTCAATGCACCCCACCTATACTTTTGTGAGCGATTCGCGGCGAACTGCGCGTGGGTGCCAAGATGGCGGAAAATAGTAGCAGACGACGGGGTTGTGTTAACTCTGTGCAGACGGAGCTACTGATTTATTTATTCATTCACTCGTGCCCAAGAACAGGCCATATGGCCTTGGTGTTTGTGCACATAAGGAGAGGCAGAGACATTGCAATTACGATAGAGGGGCAAATACCGGGAATACATCCAAAACGCCCACTAATACGTACAACACAACGCAGTACCGTTACACTATACACCACAATCCGATATGACACAGGCAGTATTCGCAAATAGATATCGAGTGAATTTATGCAAATGAATGAAATCGTGACAGTACAGGTAGCAATCAGTTAGTAAAAGAGCACAAACTAGAGAATCAATAGATAATAGATAGAGAGTAAATAATGAATAGAGAAGCCAATTTGCGCTAGGCTATAATACAGGTAACCAGAATGCGCTATATTCTACAATAATACGAAGAATGATAATACTGTGACAACGCAGGTACCCAGAACGCACTAAACTATGGTACACTATGATACACAGGAGGTAGCTATTGAGGCACCCTAATCACTAATTACATGTACCCTGTATCGCGTTCAGGAGGCCCTCTGTGTACCACACACCATGTCTAACATCTTCCTCTTACACCACGGATAAAGATCTTCCTGTCTGAGTCTGACAAACAGGGCATCGGAGGATGGGGGAAGGAGGAGGGTACATCGTGACGTAGCATCTTCCCCTCGCACGGGCCCCGTGATGTAGAGCGGCCGCAGGTGAAAGGGGAATAAACGGCGCGTGAGCTGGGACGAGAGAAACAAGGAAGACAGGCAAGAGAACTTGTCGTCTGTCACGTGACGATTGTGGAGGCCCTCCGTTAGTGCTTTATCCGTGTCTTCTTTTTATGAACTGGATAACCCATTGACAATGCAGCGCACAGGAAAAAAATATATTGCACGGTGACTCGTGATAGAGAACGAGTGAAAAATGTTGAACGTTGCGTCACTATTCATTTAACATTTACACGTTCTGACTTCCTCCATTCTGAGCTGACGCCCACATTTCCCTGTCGAAAGGGCAAAGATTACTTGGACAATGCACAAGTGCGCAGTGAATGATAACGCTTATCAGTGTCCCACGTATGCATGTTTCACATAAGCGTCGCCATTAGTCTCCTTCAGGTGACCACCGATTCATCTCCATCTCAGCCCCGTCTGAGTGGCAATGGACGACCGAAAGTGAGGTGAGATTACAGTGCGAACTATCTCCGCATGCATTCCATTATTTTTTCTTCTGTTATTGCAGTCTTATGATTGCTGTTCCGCAAGGATATATCGTATTTTCAGTAATGAGTTTGGATGGTGTCAACCTTTCATCGTCCCACGCCTCATTGACGACTGGCAGTGCTACTATATGATGCCATATTGATGCTCATAAGCAGTAAACAATGCGTGCAGGTCCCATAAGTGTCCCTTAGGCACTGTGTTGTCCTCATTTGATGGATATGAAGCAGCATACTCACCAAATGTCTCGATGAAATCACCCGTTTCTCGAATACCTTATTTATTATCCAGGAGTATTTGATAACGAAAGCATTTTTCCTCCGATTACGGTTCCTATGCTAGATATCGGCGCAATCCTCCGCCCGTGGTCGGTAACCTACGCAAAAAGAAGTATTAGCGGTGGTAGAACAGTCTCAGTACACTATTCCTTCTATGGCCTCATGTGGTGGCTGTAGAAACAGTTGTTTTTATCCTGCCGTTATGGGGTTTTGTCGCAATCGATCACAAAGTCATAGACGTTTAAAGGTCGCTTCACTAGGAAAGGGCATCTGGCGTAGTCCGCAGTCTAGTAAACAACTGATAAGACGATAAGAACGCACGAAGGCATCAGGCGAAACCACCACGCGAAGCTTGGAGATCCTGAACGAGACCCTGATCAGATAAACTCGAAAAAGAATAAAAATAAAAAATCGTGATCACACTCCGCTGAAACTCACTCTTTAATCGAAGTCCTTCGGGAAGTAAAATGCGATGTTGCCACCTCCCGTGAAAAGAAACCCTCTCCTTTTCATTTTCAAAATCTATAGGTGCAGTTTTCTTACACGAGACAACAAAATTTCGTCACCATACTCAGCTGTAGCTTATTGTATAGTTGAGGTCGCCTAGGAAGTTTGAAAAAAAAATTGTGCCTGTGTGGAAGACACCCTGTCGCATGACATATTACAAGTTTACGTGTGTATTTTTTTCTTAATCGAGGAGAAAAATCGTCAGCGCATTCACATCTTGTGTGTAAGGTACCATTATCACTAATTGAAGGAAGTTCACCTTCTACTGTTCTACAAGTCCTAGTATCGTCGTCGTTGTTTTTGATTGCCTGGTTCACGACAATGTTGCGGTAGATGCGATTTGCCACTTGTTTATTGAGCATCGTCCGAAAATGCACTACTTGTCTGATGGCTCTACTCTTGTCTACGTCGCGACAGAGAAACAGAAAGTAGAACTGCTATTCTGTGGGTAAACAAGCAATGACTTTGGCTTGAATGCTACATCACATGTTTGCCTCATCCCGTGGTGAAAGGCGATCTGACGGCTTTGGCAGTACAGTCTAAAAGGTTGGCAGACATAGGGCTAGCTTTCAACGACCCTTTCGAGAGCAGATCACCGACAACATTATTTTACGACGATGACTAGGGAGATCCACATCCGGAGGCCGATACGCTACCCCATTACTGGTAAATTTTCAAACTGGAAAAGGAGACAGCCACAAAGACATCACGTTTTACCTCCTAAAAGACGTCAACTAACGAATGAAGAACATCACAGTGCGGTGACGATTATTTTCTCGGTTATCAAAAAATTCAACTGTAGATATGGTGAACTGAGGATCTCTTGTACAAATGGCGCGATACCGCCCCAGGTACGGCAAAATACAACCTCAAAGGTGCCATTTTTTACGAATGATCGATATATTCTCGCTCGATCACTTAAACAATGAATGCAGATCAGATTCATATTTTTACGTGAAGCTAATCTCCATGCGGTAGTTTATGAGCATAAATTATCCCGGGCTACTACGAGAATACTAATCTGCCTGTAGTTAATCGTGGACTTTTCGCGAAGTGCGCTCCATTCCCTCAAAGCGAGAGTCTGGATCTCCGGAGGGTATTCGGATCGCGACTCCATTAGACTGTGCTGCGCACGTAAAATAGAAAACGTGAAAGCATTCCCGTTTTAGACAAAATGAATTAAATACTACGGTTAACCGGATATCCGGTTTCCCCGTGACGTCACTGTTGTTCCCTACGTCACAATTTTACAAAACGGCACTCGGCGCTTGTTTGGGATGCAAAGTGAGATTTTCGCGTGGGACTTGACACAGTTGGGATTGGGGATTTGTTCAAACACTGATGTTATTCCTAACTATGTAGCTTGTAACATATTCAATGCGGGTGTTGGCGCTGTAACTCAGAGAGACTCGCCTGACGAAATGTTTATGCTGTGTACGCCAAATCCGTGACGAGAACGGGGTTTGAACTTAACACCACGTGCTTGTCTTTTCAAAAGGCATTGGTACTGCAGCGAGCTTTTATCCACGACGGTGAATACTGGCTACCCCCAACTGTTTTGGGGGTTCGGTCCCCGCAAACCCGAAATATGACACGCACGTTGTGTTTTCATTCTTGTTCTCACGATGCATTAAGGAACAACTAACGCTTTATCGCTCAACAAGACCGTCACATATGCAGTAACCAGTCACAGTTAATGAAAAGCAGGAATGCCATGCGTATGGAAAGTACGGAAGCCAAGAACAGCGACGCACAAAGAACACACAACGCGCCGAGAGGAGCCGAGCACACACCGCAAATGCCTGAAGAGAACACTCCCGGCGTCACGACTGTTCAAGTGCGGCTTTCAGTCGGAAGCAAAAGATGCAAGTTGAAAATTGCATTACAAATTCTCGAAGCAGAGTATAAACCAAATATTTTGCATGGTGGCTCGGAAAGATATAAGTAATCATCTGATAAGGTCTATTTACTTCACATCTGGGGTCCAGACTGTCCCTTTTTAAGCTGTCACCACGTCACCAGATTTGTTATCCCACCGTATGCGCTTCGGGAACACAAGCACACCCTTCCCATCTAACAGCAGTCAAGGAAAGCACAGAACTTTCTTCTCTTTGTGTCAGAGGGACGGGCGAAATGGGCTACAATGTTTGATGTTTGGGCCAAGTTCGAGGCCCATGCAGTGTTACACACACTTACGGGTTCAACAAAGGTACAACGCCGCAACGTCAAGGAAAGGTTGAGAACAGTGAATGATGGTTTCAGCACGAAGGCGGTACTTGGAGAAATGTTGACGTCATATTAAACCAAGGGTTGGTTTGATGCGGCTCGAATATTGAGCATTTTTGTGTTGAACTACTTCATTTACGTGATCGCCTTTTCCTTGGTCTACTCTATAGTCCCTTCACTGTTTTCTATTTTAATCAGGAAAAGAAAGCTTTATTCAGACATGCGATAACCCTGACAACATAACGAGTTTTCGCAGGAACTATTACACTTATACTCCTGTAGGTACATCTTACGCTAAACGCTTATTGCCTTTCTAACATTTTAAAACGACCATTTACGCTTAAGTTATCGCTCTAACTCGATTTAAAAGTGTAAAGTCCGTGGGGAATCAGGGGAACGCTTTAACAACAAGGACACCAAGAATGAGCGAAGTAGTTTACCACATCACAGACTCCTAGCGGCGTGCAGCCGGCACTCTTCAGGGAGGAATTCAGTAATTGCATGAGTGAAAAATAGCAGCCCATTGCGTGCGGCACGGGGAGTCTTATGTATGCAAGACTACAACTTGCGTCAGATAGGGCATCGACACCCGATGCAGTTCATGCGGTGTTGGAAATACAGTAATCATACGTTCCTAATAAATGGGATGAACAATAGTTTGAACGATTGCGCTTTAGGGGAATGTGTACTTCGCGGCGCACGATGGTTGCTTCAAGGTGCTGGTCCGCACATCCAGTTTCCAGGATGTTTCACTTTTCGACATCTGTTCCTATGCAGGCCACCCAGAACACATCGCCGTTAGGACATCAGCCTGGAAGTCGTGCCCGGAAGACTCAATCCAAGTCGCCTCATACCATTCAACTGAAGGCGATAACCCAAGGACAACTCGCTGAGGACACAGCCCACTTTAGCGACACCTTCGTGTTCACGCTAGACTCGTTTCACACAAGTCACAACTCACACAAGGGGACCAACTGACACTGGTACGATTTCCTTCTTTCCGACATCATCTGAGACATCCATTCTCATCCTGAAATTGCAAACCACACTACTCAGTACAGCAGGTCGCCCTTTCAGTGGTTTTCGCGATTGATAAGCGATGGTCTCGCAGCCTACAATAGCGATGCCCTGACGTCATGGCCGTCTGCGTGCTGGAGTAGGTGTGGCACTGCTGTCTGCTACAGTCTCAACTATCTTTGAAG
Organism: Ornithodoros turicata; assembly: GCF_037126465.1. Taxonomy (NCBI): domain Eukaryota; kingdom Metazoa; phylum Arthropoda; class Arachnida; order Ixodida; family Argasidae; genus Ornithodoros; species Ornithodoros turicata. The sequence goes on from NW_026999426.1 coordinate 387,044, forward strand.
GATATAATGCAGGGACCTTTCCCGAGCGTACCCTTCCCCCTTCTGTGGCCCGACTTGATGTAAGCTTTGTTAAGTTGCGGACACTGGAAGTGTGGGGCCTGCTAAACGGACTGACTGTGCTAAATCAGGACTTGTGATTCACGATGAAGTGAATCGCACTTCTTCTTGCTATGGAGAGAGAGCAGACAACCAATTGGCTTGATACACTTAAAGGTACTGTAAAGCAGTAGAGAAGCAAGATATGCTGCCAACGTGTCTTGAGACTCTTTTGCCTGTAAGTCGCATATGCGGAACCATACGACCGACAACGCTTTCTAAATATTTTTAATTTTTTCACGAAAAATCTGGCGTAGTACAGCGGCGCGACGCCTGGTGTCGTACAACCCCTTTTGCAGCGGACAACACTGTCGAATGTATGCAGCAATATTTTGCCACGATTTTGTTCTTTTGGTGGCTAAATTATTTCGTATCATATGAGTGCATAAACCCCTGTTGAGTGTTTCTTTTGCGAAATAAGATGAACAAGATGAAAAATCACAGAATGATTGCCATAACGGAAAGCAATGGTTCCGAGGATGACACACACAGTGCACGCACAATTCCCGACACTGTCGGGCCTTTTTAGTGACTTCCACATTTCAGCTGTTCAGTATTTGTAATACCCTGAGACTAGGGGACACGAAGGGACAGATACAACACGAAGTTTGTTTAACGGTGAAAGATGAAAGTCACTGAAAAGGTTGGCCAGCTGTAGGAGTCGAACCCACATCTTCTGGATTGCCGGTCCAGGGCTCTATCAATTGAGCTTAGCTAACACGCCTTCTCTGTGACTTCCAGGGGGCGTCATCTGATGGGACATACCCAGCCACTCTCTCTCTCTCACTCATCCTCCTTTCACTCTCAACAGTTGCCGCCTGCGTCGATCCCGTCGTATGAATGTGTGCGTGAGTGAGCAAAAATGTAAGAGTGAAAGGAGGATGAGTGAGAGAGAGTGGCTGGTTTGTCCCTTCAGATGACGCACCCTGGAAGTCGCTGAGAAGGCGTGTTAGGTTAGCCCAATTGGTAGAGCCCTCGACCGGCGATTCAGAAGATGTGGGTTCGAGTCCTGCAGCTGGCTAACCTTTTCAGTGACTTTCATCTTTCATCGTTAATTTCTTAGGCAAATTGAGGCTTTGTATGTATTTGTCCCTTCTATGTTGTTCCAGCCTCAGAACATCAGTTCCCTCATGAAGTTTGCTTATCCGCAGATGTGGTTCGCTGTGTGGATTGCATGGGACGCAGGAGCGGATTCTGTGGTGGATTATTGGGGCATGCCCAATGTTATACGCATGCAATCTGGTTGTCGCCGTACTCGGCAGAGAGTACGGATCCGTTCCGAATACTGTTACAGTATTGCCGGTAAACTTTAATTTTCTAATGAACTGCACCGCCGATTGGAAGGAAATTTGCACCGTTTTCATGGTGATGGCTTGGACTATCGAATTGCCACGCTAAATTAAATTCGACTTCTGCTGCTTTACAGCACCTTTAATGTTGGATGCAAGCAATGTGTTTGTCGAACGTAGTGTTTTCGCATTCATTGACGATTGAATTGAAATGTCAGAAAAATGCGGCGTGCGTTGGAGGGACGCTCGCGGCTGTGGAGACTCGCGGTCTCTGTAGTGTGATGGTTTTCATGGAAGTGATGTGATAGCAATACGGCAGGAATCGCCAATACCTTCCTCCGTTGTAGGCATGACACGCACATCAGATTTATATTGTTCAAGCAGTATCGTAAAGAAGGTCCACGGAGAGGAAAAGATTAGGCTTAAAGCGATGGGCAGGAAAACTGAATCAGAATGCAAATGAGACATTTCCTTCTGAAATGAAAATGATTTCATCATCAAATAAAGTGATCAACGATTTCACACCTCCGCAAGGACACATGTCTAGCAGTTTTAATTTCCAGTACAGGGTTGCTTACCATAAAGTGCGCCACCTCTGGAGCGTCACAAGAAGCGCCGATGTATGTTTCCCGGTTGCCCTAGCAACTAGTTCCTAAATATATCACAGGTAGAATTAAATATACGAATTAAGTCTACAGTCAGTGGACATGTTCAGTTTCTTACAGACAGCACGCGATCTATTTTATAATGAAATTAAACGAAACTATAATGACAATAAAAAGACCGTAACGGTTTCGAAGCTCTAAGTCCGAAGTGGTGGACCAGCAGGATGCGCCATTTTGACTATGTCTCTTTTCACGCCACTTGCAACGTCTCATCTCATAGTTTGCATGGTCATTCCTCGTATGACCATTCAGCGAAGCACATCCAGCGGAACTCATTCGCTTGGAAAGGGATAGACACACTGCCACACAGTTCATGCTCACAGCTCAAAGTGTCACATCACAGGAAGTCGAGCCATGGAGTTACAAAAAGGGTACTCAAAGGAATCAAACGTCTCGAAAGGCCAAGCTGACAAGATTTCACATGCAAAAGCTATCTGCCTTCTTTTCCTACACGGATATTTGAAACCGCTCAGAATGGAGTAGTGACTCGGCGTTGTCATGGTAACGCAGGTCGCCAGACGATTAGCTATCACCCTGTAAAGCTAGACGCAGCGTAATCTGTTGTTGTATAATGTACAGTTTTGGAATTACGCTCCCGGGGCAACTGAGCAAGCGCTTAAAGATGACACGTATGGCTCTAAAGAGCGTTGTCACAGTGACAGAAATTTATTATTTGGAGTTGCGTGGCGGTGACAGCGTGACTTCGGGATGGTCGCAAGCAAGCGCAAAATATTCTTGGAGACCGTCCTGGGATCCTTGCTTTTATGTGAATAATTACCAGGCAACCGGCATTGAAAATATACAGAGCGACCAGCAAGAAATGTAAAGAAACGTAGGCAAAGGTCGTAGCACACTGTATGTCTCGTTGCAAAAAAAAGTTCAATGACTTGCCCGCTATTGACATGTTACCATTGGACTAACCAATATTCGCAAGCCGAGCGAAGATAATGACAGTTGGTAACGATGGAGTTACGAACTACGTCTTTCGCTGGAGATACATGTCCTTCCTGAGTCACACCACCATGTTAGCATTGCTGCTGACCGTTGTGAATACCCGCAACACAAATTTTATTTATTTATTTATTTATTCTTATTTTTCCGTTTCCATCAAGAGATGGCGGTAATCCCAGACAAAAAGCTGCCATGACGCAGCTTAAAAACGCCTGGGGACCGCGACGTCAATAGCAGTGCTGACACATACAAAACAAAGGAAAAGAACTGGCATTCACATACGCGACACTTCAGCAACAACGAAATAAGCACATCTGGCATGATTACGAGCATCATTAAATTGAAAAATAAACAATCTTGCAAAAAGCATCACAATAACACAGACAGTAACAGCTGTGCCGTAATTACACACCCGGATGTGTCTCCTATCATCAATAACGGCTTGAACTCGTGACAAAAAACACAGCTACTTGATAATCGATCAGCAAAAACAGAATAACGCAGGAAATGCCCTCGCAATAACCCAAAAGCGAAAAGGAGTAATAAAAAGGAAAAAAAGAAAAACATTCTAATGTTATTGAAGTATATTTAGGTAGTGTGCACTGAGAGCTTTTTTCGAGACCTTTTTGAAGTCAGGGTGTTCGAAGAGGTAACAGTATGTGTTTAATAACGTTGGTAACTGGTACTGGCTACTGGTATTTTAGCTTACATCACCGCCTACTTCGATTACTACTTTTCCTCAAGAAACATAACAACGAAATAATGAAGCACGAAGTCAGAGTAAGTGTTTAATACGTGAGATTCAGGGCACAGCCTGCCCTTCATCAGACAAATGAAGCAGTTCAAACATTGCTTATATAAGGCCTGGGATCGATTTTTTTCTCTTAATCTTTCGTTCCTTTTCTCATCGATCCCACACCTTACATAAGCAATGTTTCAACTGCTGCTTTTGTCTGAAGAAGGGCAGGCTCTGCCCGAAAGCTCACGTATTAAACAGTTGCCCTGACTTTCGTGGTTCATTTTTTCGCTATTATTATTATTATTTTTTGCGACATTTCATCAAGCTGGACTGTGTATTATTTTACCCTCTTGGTCTTTGCTATTATTCCTCTACGACCAACACGTCCTGAAATTTCACTTACTTTGCAGTGGCGATGACGTCCATCCCTCAAAAGAAGTCAGAGCGGGAGCTTCATGAACTCCTTGAACGTGTCGACCTTCTCGAGTACTACAACAAATTCATCGAGATAGGTGAGCCAAACCATCTGGACTTTGCCAAGGACTTTGAGCGCCGGCGTGCTTCGTTCGTTATGTAAGAGTTAATAAGTTAAGTGTAGTATTCTTCTGCCGTGAATAGAAGAACATAAGTTGCAAAAGTTAAGAAGAACAGCTTATCAGAAGTTGTGTTGACGTTGTTCAGGTGTGCCAGCCCGCGGAGCGAGCGAGGCCGTGGGTCGGAAAAATTGTAGGTTGCACACAGAAGTTGCTCAGTCATGTTCTCCCTTGGTATTGTAGCCAAATACCTTGAGTGTTCTGCTGGGATTTGGAGAAGTTTAAATAACTTGAAGAGGAGGTGGAATTCCTCTACGTGAGTCCATGCTGGCGATGATGATAGTATCCGATAGGTAGTAGGCGCTACGGATCAGACCGACCATGTAATGACCCGAGTGTTCTCACCAACCCATCCACGGTCAGAGATCCACTGATGACCCACCGCTTCATCGCGCATCCCGAACCTCGTCGGTCATTCGCTGCCGGCTGCGACGTCAGAGCAACGTGTTCCCTGCCAGTTCCGGCAGTCGTGGCAACCGACGCCACGGCACGCCTCAGCTCGCGTGTCGGCCCGACTGTTCCAGAGATCGACCCTGCGGGCTCTCGCTCCCGTGCCGGTTGCAGCACCCCAGGCCACAACGCCCGACGACTTCACCACTCATTTACAGCAAACCTCATCTCGCCGCTTCCGCCCAGCTCATTCATCGTCTCCCCCAACGCGTGCTATGCCGTGCCGTGAACACGGCCAGCGGTGCGCGTCGCTTTTGCTCTCCTACTCGTGAGCAGACCCCCCGTGGTTCTTCTTGCTCAGTTCTCCACGTCTGTGGAAGTAGAACACTGTAGCGGGCGGATGACAACGATGACGATGATGATGACCACGCCCCTGGAGCATCGGCTTCAGCTCCACCGGCGCGGCCATGGAGACAGACCACTAACATCGCCTGTCCCTGATCGTCGCATCACCGCGGGTCGGGGCTCATATCGAGGGACACCACCTCCTCTACAGACTCTTAACTCGTGCGAATTATGGGCTATTTTGCCATCACAGTTCCCTCCAGACACAGGGACCCCGAGTTATTAGCACAGAGAATTCTCCTATGAGAACCGCGCTACGGAAATATATCCAACCGACGGTAGAATGAATGCAGTGTGACGGCCCAGGAGAGTAATGGATTTTGTTAAGGGAATGTGGAACAACTTTAACAAAAATATATCGTATAGTAGAAAATATGGAGTAGTAGAAATTAGGAGTAATAGCCCTGGGACATGATTGACACAAAGTGTGTAACAGTATGCGATCGTTGCGAACAAGACAGCTTTCATTCTCGCATTTGAGAAGTGCCCCTCTCCATCAGCTGCCACTCTGTGACGCCACATCATCCGGCGAATAATGAGGCGGGCGGCCTCTTCATTTGTTTTACAGTTGCATTTCTCCTCGTCTGTCCCATGTGTTGACTGGTCGATTTTGCTAGCAGACGATTACTCGGCACCCAATAAAGAGCGCCGGCAGAACCTGACGGCACCACATGCCGGGAGCATGGGCTGATACGTCGCCGCTGCACGTATTCTTAGAAACTCGTTTTCTCAGGAAACTTGTGCTTCCTATGCGAAATTCCTTGCGTGAGAGTTGCTGAAAGTTACATGTTTATATCATACTTCCTTCATGATCTTGTGCATCCCATGTGCACCCCGTGTGACCCCAGGGTAAAAATGTCTTTGAGATGAACCCAGCTTTTTTTCTTCGTTTTTTTCTTACTTCGGCCTCTCTGCACTATTGCGTTTCCATGCGTCCCTGTGATTCACAGCCGAAAGCCCTTGGAAAGCAACGCGCGCATGTGTTCGGTGAATTCGGTTTCTAGACGGAGCGACGCAAGGAATGTTGGCCGTTGTCATAGCAACCGTGCCGCATCTTCTCTTCTTGCACGTTTTCTTTGTGTAGCGAAAGAAACTATGCGCTAAAAAATTCATGTGGTTTCGTCTCTTTTGTTTCATGTCAGCTGTTACTCGATCGTGACCCATATCTCTCAAAACAGTATCTCAAAAGTAGATGATGCAAACAGCAGAACAGGTGGAACGCGATGGTGGAGACTACACTTTGAGGCGATGTGCATCGCACGGCAATCTGTGCGTGAAAGCACCCACGAATTATACCCTTTGCAAGCGATGAATGCATGCTCTGAACAAGTGAAACTTTTGGGCAGGACGACACTAAGTGACATACGCTGTGTGATAGGAGGGCACTTGATCTGCTGTGTAGCCAGGTGTGGTGGGATTATGAAGAATCCCTTGACAAATAGCTTTTGCAAAGATGCAGACGCAAATGTGAAACGAATGTGGGAGATATACGCAGACGCTAAAGGAAGTTCCATCGCGGTAGTGCGGCAAAACCGCTATACGTGCTGTTGCTCTTAATCCTAACACCCGTGGACGTTCATATGATAGAGCACTCCAAGGCAACCTGCACGTTCAGACAGGTTATCGCTCAAGAACAATTCAGCATAAAACTCTTATCAGAATGATGTCATGTTGCTTTTACAGCTTCTGTCCTTGGAGAATCATTGCAACATAGTCGAAGAGTCGTTAGCTACGTTGAACGTCAACGCAGTGATTTTGTTTTAGGGACCAGGAGCGTGCCTATGCACTCAAACTCTTCGAAATATGCTGTAAAAACTGAAGATACACAATGCTTTTCATTGTTCTGACTATGAAACAATTTAATGGAATGCATATTTAAGGAAAGAGTTTGATTAGGAGTCACCTCTAAAATAAAGCTGCATTGTTCAAGAGCATACAACAAGTAAGGCTCGCGCGACAGACATAAAGCATGCAGGTAAAGCCTTTGCTTTCGGCACTGTGCTAGAGTCCATGTTAAATTTTGGAGAGTCAAACCACTGCTCATCGCCAGGAATGCACCGCGAGCACCCTCTGACGCCATGCAAACGTAGGACCGTTCAGCGCCGCACTAGGAGAAGATCTCAACCATATGTGGATATCGTGATCCTGGCGCTGCTTTAACGTTGAATCTACGCAGTTCGTGCAATGCAGAAGCTATATTGGCTGATGAAATCCACACCCCAACCGAAACGTCAAAAATATTTCTTTTTGTGCTGGGTTTTAGGAAAAAAGGTCCAAAGCCTACCGGGAACAGCAAAATCTTCATGAAAACCAGCATGCTGTCTCACCTGCCCATCGGGAAAATAGCAAAATATGCACTCTTTGTGCATTATCATGCAAAATATGCATAGGTAGCGTGCGAAGCATGGACTTGTACGACGAATATAACACTGCAGAGCAAGCCAAAAAGATTTTTTTCTTCATCCGGATCTGAGAGTATTCCCTCAAGAACCTGCGGTGTAGTAGCGACAAATGTATTCAGCTGCTTTTTTTACCAATGTAACTGCTAACGGAATTTAGACATTTCTCTTAATACCATTTAAATATCTGGGTAAGGCGACAGTTTGCCTCATCTACAAGACTTACAATGAGCAAGCAATGTTGATAAACACCGACATGAATTTAACCTCAGTGTTGAAATTTCTCTCAGGCGCAGACAATGTGCAGCAGCTTCGTGACTTGACGGATGAAGAGCTTGGAGAAGTCATTGACCAGGTAGAGATGATCAGGAAGCCCCTCCACGTGAAGAGGTTCAGGAAAGCTCTGGAGAAGTGGACGGGACAGACAGGTAAATATTAAACGTGGGCAAATTTGGGCAAGACTCAAATTTGGGCAAAGGGCGCCATTTGGACTCCATTGGTGCAGTATCTGCCGTGTGATTTGAGTCGCAGTCATGAAATTGCCACGTAACACTGTGAGTGGGCGTGACCAAAGCCGTAACAGTAGCTGAGTTTCTTTACTTTCCCACCAATTTTCTTGGATCCTCAGCTGCGATCAGCAGTGTTGGGAATAACTTGACAACGACAACAATTCGATTATGAATGATGACGTGTTCCCTTGCGAGCATGTTAGAGAATAAGTTATGTACTGGATTCTTTCATCGTGGGTACTGTTGGCTGCTGCTGAGGAGCCATAAACAGGTCATAAAACATTTCACAAATAATTGTACCCCATGAAAGGACGCCGGTCATAGTACACAAAGATACATTCTGTTTGGCTCCTGCTGGCTCAGTGACCCATATAACTGCTTTCAAAGACGAGTACCCAGAGCGCCTCTCTGGCACCACGCATATGTCGCACGGCTACGTAGCCGTGTGACATCCCAGTCGGATGTTTTCTGGAAGTGGAATCACTTGCAAGTGGTTTATGAAACCTTTCCCACTTTGGAGAACCACTTGCAGGTGGTTCCACTTCCGTAGCCCACTTATAGTCAGCCACAGATGCCTATTTAACTGCATATCACTTTTATTTCTCATTTGGACACGGGTCCAAGCAAGGTCCAAGCGGGTTTTGAAGCAATGTAAAACAGCACTGAAGTACAAAGACAGAAACAGATACTAAATGAACTGCAACAATTCATTTCAAGCTGTCATGGCAAAATATCAAATGCACGTCACGGTAAGCATTTCTGCCAATGAGGAAGCGTGAGAGAAGTCACATGCTAACAGACAGCAGTGACCGAAGTGCAGTCAGAGCCCGACAGGTACATGTATTCAAGGGCTTAATCTCGCCAAGAATGACACATAAAAAAGTAGAAAAGATGTGTTGCCCTCCACACTCTACAGCAGTGTTCAACATCAGAAGGAAAAGGAATCTAGTCTGTCAACTGCATACACCGTTGGATATAATGAAAAGCAATACTGTGCAAGGAGAAACACTGCAGTGTATTGAGCATGATGGATTAAATTATCTTGCGCAATCAGGGAGCGTGGCCTCACTGTGTCCAGCCTTTCTATCCGAGGCGCAGTCATATTTGGAGAGCTGACGGACTAGATTTCCTTTCCCTTCTTAAGTTGAATATGAGTATAGTGCGCAATACAGTTTGTGCATGGAGCTACAAAAAATGCCCATCAAAATAACACGACATGTCACCACAAATCTTTCAAGGAAAGAGTACATGGTGGCGACCTATAAAAGTGTATCAATTACTGTGTGCACATGCATATTTGTTGGATAGACATCTATTTTTAAAGTAGGATTCCGCAACAAAATCACCACAAAGGTTATGGTATATCCGTAGCGCTTGGGATGTCAGGAACATGTGTACGACATAGCTCGTTCCAGAACTACATAGATTTTATTCAAACATTTTTTTTATGAAGCAAGTGCTTCGCCTCTCTTAAGCGAGAAAGCAGCACACTGCTGACATCATCTGGCAAGGGAGAATGCAGGTTTTGAAGCAGACAACAATGGTGTGTGTCGTCACGGTCTCCTCGTCTGGACAAACCACCGTAGCATGGAGCTCTGTTTTCTGCTCTTTGCAATTCTTTTCGGTTTGCAAATGTCATCATTTTGAAACTAATTACTCGTGCGAAATGAATGCGAGCATTGTATTCGGTATCGAGGGGTGGTTCGTGCTCGGTATGATGCTCACCTAATTTTTCTCAAATCCTTGCGAAGTCTCGCTTTAAGTCACTTCAATTGCAATAAAGTTTGAAGTGTAAGTTTAGAGTCAACGAGCTTTGGACAAAATATTCACCTGTCCTTAGTAATGGGCATTGCATGCCAACACAGGGCACACTTTTATTTGTTGCAAACAGAGGAGGAACTTATGGCGTCAAAGCAAACAAGAATGCAGCTAAACTTGAAACATTACAGAGCTTAACAATATTGGTACACCAAATAATGAAGCTTACACGTATCTGGTTAACTGCATTTGAGACATCTGTCTTCCTTCTGGCAATCATTTTCTTGTTCAGACCAGCCTAGAGTACCTTAGGCTTTCTGTCGAGGTAAAAAGGGAAGTAAAAGAAAATTTATTTCACAACTCAATGCTCGCTAAACTAGCGTTTATGCAAACGGCCATTTACTCATCTCAGCCCACTAAAAAAATAGAAACTGGCACTACATTGGTTGACTGTTACATTATCAGGGACAATGTAGATTATTATTTTACAGAATGATATATGAAGTTCGTACATGGTATTAGCGATATCAACCAGCGATGAAAAGACATGAATGAGGAACGAGGACAACATACACGCTGGGCTGCTAACAGTTTAATCACCAAAAGTGAACATAAAAGGTTGTACTCCTATCCAACCATGACTTCTCTCTGTTTGTTACAAGGAATTTGAGATGAACTGACGCCACAAAAATATATGCAATCAAATCCGTTGATAAGCAGCTGGGACGGGAAGCAATGCAGATGAAAAAAAAACAAAAAGTGCACTACAATAATACAGCTGTAATACCACAGATTCAAAGCACATAACCAAAGCTAATGCAAAACCCACAAAGCTATAACCTAGGTCCAGTAAAAACCTGCACTATTTATCGATGATCGAAAGTGACGGCAAGCATCATTAAACTGCCGGTAGTAAAGCGTGCATGTTATCCTTCATCCACCTTTTCATCAGGTTTATATCACAACATATTCGTTTCAATATGCACCTTGGATTATGTAGTCTTTGCGGTCTAGAGCGTGTCATCACCACACAACACAACAACGTTCTACTCACAGTGAAAAACGTTCTACTCACTCTCAAGCTCGAATGAAATGGCCTTACCAGGTCTACAAAATGCATGTTGATTACCACAACAACAAAAGTAGTCGCCTTACCTTGCAATTACTTGTGGTCGGATCCAGTAGACGGGGCGTGTTCCGGTACACGACCCTGCAACCTCCCGCGCTGCAAAACATGCGAGCACGTTCAACACGCTAACTCCATTAAAAGCACTGCGAGCAAATACACCCACCCCGTTAACCACACATCCACATGCACAGGCTCCAATGTCATATACGGCATTGAATGCAGCGGCTGCTCTATGCAATACATTGGTGAAACCTGCCAACAAATGAACAACCACCTTATCGCACACAGAACAGACACGTACAACAAACTCCCCAAAGCAGTCACCGAACATTTTAACGTTCCTGGTCACGGTTTGGGAACATTAAACTATATATTCCAGAAACCGGGTTTCTATCGACACGTGACAGACGTGTTAGGGAGTCTTATCTCATATACAAGTTCAGCGCTCTTCACCCGTCCGGTATCAACACATCACAAGCCACACTAGAAACACTTCACAAATAAAATATGATTTTCCCTTCTATCTCCATTATCATCTGTTATGTTCTACATGACCACTGCTTTCTGCTTTCTTTATTGCATGCCACAACTTTGTATTACAAATATTAATAAAAATACTTTGCTCCTTCTGCAATTTTCTCCACGCAACCGCTAACCTCCTTATCTTTCGCTATGTTTGCCAATTCTTGTCTGTTGTCCTGTTTCGTCCACGTGTTTGTGAAGCTCACATTTTTCTGTAACCGGTCAGGAGCCTAGATCACTTCGTTCACATAATCCCCTCCACATTCTAACAAACCGGTCATTCACTCCGGCCGTAGATGCCCGTGCGGACCCTTTCTTCCCTCCAGGCTGTTGACCCACAATTCGCATGAACCTTTAAACACATCATACCTAACCCTTTAAATACCATGCCAATGATGAGGACGGTGCCCAGAAGAAGAACAGTCTCTGTTCGAAATATCGACGGCTTCTGTCCTGAGGCAACTCCCTTCCTATACTGTAGCACTGACCGTTAAGCTGGTTGCGCTCCCCGCCGGTGATTGTTGCTTCCGACGATGCCGTTTCGAAACCAGCGCGCGGAAGACCTTTCCTACAATGTTCTCGTAACTGACTCCCCCATGTTGCCTTATTATATTTCAGGCACACCTGGTTCAGGAACATCCACGAGAGAGACGGCTACGGCAGCATGTACACAGCAGGCTGACCAACGAGTGGACGAGAGATCTGCTGAGACTGCGGACATCAGGGCTGACATGCACCATGCCATTGACAGGAGAGACGTCGCGCAAGTGAGACAGTGCATGCAAGCAGAACCGCAACTAAAGAAGTGGCTCCATCCACTTACGAAAGAGTCAGCTATGCATCGAGCTGTAACGACAAACGCATTCAAGGCGTTCGGCCTTCTGTTGTCACAGAAATGTAAATTCAAGAACGCTAGAGAAGGTGATTGCCTCCAGGAATTGAATAACCTCCAACAGTCCGAACTCGCGCGACAACGATACTTCGTAGCTGGGTACGAAAGATCCTACGTCAGTGTGCTCAAGGGTAGGTCGACCAGCGTAGCCGAGTGTGCAGATTTTCCGATAATTTTAGATGACGTGTATCGTTCTCTCGACAGTAACGACTTACTTAAGCCTGTGTTGAAAGTCGCTTCAATGGCACCTCATTTGAGCATTCGCTTCGACTTCGAGCGAATCCACACTCAATGCATGGTGGGTGGGTACAGGACTAACCTTGGCATGACTGAACCAGAAAAACAAGGCGTCTTCATTGGAGCCACGGGACTTCACGGGGAACGAACAGATGCCACAGAACGCCGCACCAAAGAAGTCGAAGGAACCCTGGTGCACGAGTTGTGCCATTTGGCTCTCAACCTGGTATACGGAAATGAAGGAAAGCCATATTTGTGCACAGATGAAAGCAGAAAAGAACATTACGCAGGTATCCTCGAGGACGCAAGGGGCCGACAGCACGGTTTACACGACATCTTAAAATGGGCCTTTCACGGGAATGACGAAGCTGAACTTATAGTTCGAATACCGCACATTCTCGCTCTTTGCCCTACGGAAGGAAACACTATTCTGGAGGAACAAGTCCCGAGGCTCTTCCAGTTTTTCAAACAACACGTCGTCGAGGATATGACGCAGTACATACAGGACGGTTGTTTGGGAAGAGAGACTGAAGTCATCAGAGAAGAAAATGGAAAATTGGGGAGGGCGTCCTCCACAGAGGAACTAGGAATCGAATTCGTGGCGAGGCTTGATGACTGTGTTATGAGGCGTGACCCACCTGTTGTCCTTGTAGCTTCAAATTTAACATTCCTCGAAGTAATGGTGAACGACCTCGTGAGATCTGCTAGAGTTCCCTACCTATTTCTTGGGACATCGCAGTGGGGGGACAGAACCTATGACATCCTGCTCGCAAATAAGTGCAGCTTCTTGCTCTTATCTTGCGAGGGAAGAGAGAACCTCCGAATAATTCTCAATCTCTCAAAAGAGCTTCTTGACGTCACTGGCACCAAGACAATTCTGCTAACGTCAAAGCAGAACCTTCAACATTGTCTCCAAGGAATTAAAGAGAGTATGTTACATGATATCAAAATTTACATGGACACTGTGCACAAAGCTTCTTTTGAGAACGTCACCGGCAAATGCAAGAATAAAATTATCGAGAGGTCACGGATCGCTCTTCAGTCTCCCAACCAGCAGTTGTTTATTAAAGATATGCTCGACATCGACAGCTTTTCGAAAACTTGCCAGGAGGAGACGTTATTGACACTGTGCAGAGAAGGAGTGCTATATTTTGGGCCTGAACTCAAGGAACTTCGGGAAGACGTAAGCGTGTGCTACATTAACCAAAGGTGCAGTAGGTCCGTTGAAGTTGACTTGAGGAAGATTAGAGATCGTCCTAAAGACGATGCTTTCGCTTTCCTCGGGTGCTCGGAGGAAACACTTCAGTCATCTTTGCCCAAAGGCCTTGCTGTGAAGCGAATGAGCATCTTGGACAGTTTCGAGCAAATTGTCCTCCTGGAGAAGGACAGTGACTACGATCGCCTTCTCCTAACGCAACACTTCCGTGGAAAGACAGTTCACCTTCTTGAATTTCATGAAGGACGTTACGTGTGGAAAAAATCAAATGGTGCCGTAAGTCACCTTCCCATGACCGGGATAGAAATTCACTCGGCGAATTTCCTCCTTGAAGTAAGAGAGAAAGTCCTCGTTATTTCCGGAGACCCAGGATCGGGAAAAACCGTGCTGGCCACGCGGCTTTGCACTGAAATCAAGAAAGAAGACGAGAAAGCATGGGTACTTTACGTCAGTACTTACCCGAAGAGGCAAGAAGCAATGAAATTGCTTAATGAAGAAACTGGAGGCATCAACGTCAAGCAGTTCGCAAAGTTGTGTTGCGTGCAAACAAGTGGACAAGAGTTCGAACTGTTTCAGCAAACTGTCACCGAGGGAAGTCCGTTTCACGTGTGGGTCATTTTCGATGCCCTTGACGAAATCCTGGAGGTGACGCGGAAATATATCCTTGAGTTTACTAAGGTTTTGGCTCAAGAAAAGGTGCGTAAGATATTGATATTCACACGCACGGTATGTCGAATTGCGATTCAAGATCAAATGCACCTGGTGCCTTTCGACATGGCTGCGTTCTCGGCGGAAGAACGAGATGAGTTTCTGGAGAAATATCAGAAATCTCTTCAGAATCCGATGACCGATAGGAAGACAGTCAAAAGTACTATTAATTACCTTAAGGAGAAACACTCTTCTCTTTTAGGAAATCCTCTAATTCTCCGAATGGTGGCGGAGGTGGAACAAGGCGAAGCTTCTGACCCTGAATACTGTGAATTGGTGCAACCCATGTACAGCTCCCAGGATTGCTTTACGCTGCTCTCCCTGTACAGATTGTTTGTCGAGTACAAATACCTTCTATATCGCATTGAAAAAAAGAAAGAGGACAGAACGAGAGCCGCAAACGAAGATGATGACGACACGCTGAAGCCGATATTTCAGAACAACCATGCCCTTTTAGCCCTAAAATCGCTACTGCCCGAGGACGTCCTCAAGGAACTCGTAAGCGAAAGTGAATACGACGACTTAAAATCGAAGGGCCGTTTGATAATGGCTGTCAAGGAGAACAAGCTAAAACAGGGTATCATACTGTGCTTGACAAATGACGCTCCTCATTTTGTGCATCATAGCTTCGCCGAGTTTTTCGCAGCAGATTTGATCTTCAAGAGGGTGAAAGAGGCGAATGCCAGAGGCGATGTAAGGGTGGCACTTATCATTTCTGGCTTGTACGGAGAATCTAGCTATGTCGGCATGTTGACCTTCTTGGATGGATTCGCAGCGGAGCGACACGCAATGCAGAGCAATATCATGAATAACGACATTGGAGGCGTCATTGTTGAAGCAGCTTTGGAACACGCATACACCCAAGATGCCCTCGGAAGAACACCTCTGCATGTCGCTGCGCTGCATGCTAATCAATTTATCTTAAATTACCTTTCAATTGACGAAGCAATGACACAGGAAGATATGCTAGGTATGACGCCTCTTATGTACGCTGATAAGATTCGCGCGTGGGAAAGACTGGACGCCTTCTGTGCTCATAGCGGCGGTCTTGCTATCAACTGGTTTGTCCAACTGCCGACAACAGTCGAAAACATTACATCGGAGCGAGATTTTGATCGCTCAGTCTTAGGTGAAGTCCTTTACGAGCGTTGTAAGGAACTCTTATCTGTTCTGCTTAGAGAGTTTTGCAACAGTCAGATGTGTTCCAGCGAAACCTGCATCGAGCGTGCACCACGGTACCTGAAGGAGAACGTCAGTTCTGCGGCAGACGCGGCACATACCCCTGTGAATATTGATCGCATTACGGATGACGGGCAACGTACCCCCTTACATATCAGTATCATTTTTGGTGACACCGATATTGTTCGCCTGCTTCTTCCTTATTCCTCGCCAGCTGTGAGTTATTTGTGTACGGTTTCCGCTCTTTTCGGTCGCACAGACATCCTGAGGCTTCTACTTCCTTTTGCATCATCCCCCAGTGATTGGTACACCACTGAAAACCGGCCAGAAGGTTTTCCCCTTCCCGTTGTGTGTCTAAAGAATATTGACGTTGTAGAACTTCTACTCCCCCATTTCTTGACACGATCTCCATTCTTAGAGGAGCTGCTGTATAGCAGCATTCTTCATCGATACGACGGAGTGACGAAAGCCATTCTTCCTAACTCTGATGCGAGCGATCGCCACACGCATCAGGATACGGCGAGTTTGTACGCAAGCGTACGCTCTGGTTGCCTGGAAACAGTGAGACTTATGCTTCCTTACACAGGTCTGGATGCATGGGATAAACACGGCATCGCTGCACTTTGTATGGGCATGGACGACAATGATTCTCTGAATAAGAGTCTGGCGCGCAGGGAACCGCAATTGGACGACACAGAAGACAAGACACTCAGTAATCATGACGTTGGAATTAGTAAGCTGCTCCTTCTTCATTTGAACATCGACTCCGTTAACATTGACGGCGGAATTGCTCTGCGGATCGGCATGAAGTACAGAAAGCACTCTGCCACTTTCAAGCTACTCCTTCCTCATTTATCACTTGCGTCTGGCATTATAAGTGAAGCAAAATATTCCCGTTATGCTGCAAAGACTGGAGAGCAGGATATCCTAAGGTACCTGATCCCTAACACTCCAATTAACACTCCAGATGAAAACGGACATACGCCGCTCCTTTACTGCTTCCTTAATGGATACTTGAAAGCGGCAAAGCTTCTCCTTCCTCTTACAGTGATTGATGATCTTTTAAACAAACCACTGCGTGTGAGCGCGTGCCTAAACCACTGTGAATTTGTAGAGCTGGTTCTCCCCCACTCCTTCAAAAGCAGCACCGTCACCGTGCTGCTAGATGCCGTTGATATGAGTGACGCGGATACCAATTGCTATACGAAATTGCTTCTGCCTCACGTTGACGTGGATGTTCGCGCAGTGGAGGAAAAGACTGCATGGTGTAAAAGTGTGTACCGAGGTAACTGGGCATCGGTGCAGCTCTTTCTACCTTACACGGAAAGAAGTGATGGTGCCGTGAGCCAGAGCACGGCATTACTATTGCATGCTTGCAAAAGATCGACAGCCACCCGTGAACCATCGAAGTCTAAAAATAAACGGAACGGGGAAATGAGCGTTGGAGATGTCAAAATATTAAAACTGCTGCTCCTCGACATGAATTTAAACGGTGCGGATGCAAATCGGGCTTTGTCACTCGCCCAGAGCGTCACCAATATTCACGCAATGAAGTTGCTCCGCCCTCATGCATCGGTGAGCAAGCATATGCTTCCTCATTCGTCATTCTCTTCCCCTAGTATATCTGTAGCAGAATTCATCAACAGCGTTGTTAACTCTGAAGAAGACCAGGATATCCTAAGAAGTCTGACCCCTAACACTCCAATTAACACTCCAGATGAAAACGGATATACGCCGCTCCTTTACTGCTGCCTTAATGGATACTTGAGAGCGGCAAAGCTTCTCCTTCCTCTAACAGTGCTTGACAGTGTAAGAGACACACCGTTCTTCGTGAGTGCCTCTCTGAACAAGTGCGAGTTTGTAGAACTGCTTCTTCCGCACTGCTTTAAACGTAGTAGCGAAATCGGGTTCTTAGCAGCGGTTAAAAACAGGCATGGTGATGCAACGAAATTGCTTCTGCCCCACGTTGATGCGAACGATCGTAAATGGAGAGCGACGGCGTCTAGTAAATGTGTGGAGGGAGGTGGATGGGCATCGGTGCGGCTCTTCCTGCCTTACACGGAAGCACGTGATCGTGAAAACGGTCTGCAAAGGTCATTGCAGCTGATAGCTTTAAAACAGGCTATCGCCACTATGTATTCCTCGAGAGCAGATGTTACAACCCTTAGGGAAGAGAACGATGAAGATATCAATATATCGAAGCTGCTACTTCTCCACTCGAGCCTCGGTATTACTGATGAGTCCGGGCTTTCTCGCTGAGTGCCAGAAACATGCACACGACGAAGTTCCTCCACCCGTATTTGCCGGCGAATGAATCTATGAGAATGGGCGTACTGCTCCTGCATGAGCCCGTAGCGCTGGGAACGCCCATGTTCAGAAAGGCGCTCTGCGTCACTCATTGTTTAGCCCTAGTGACCAGGAGTGTTCTTCGACGCTCCACCTGTGTGTTTTCTCTCTCCATCTCACTCTTTTCTCTCTCTCTCTTTTCTTTTTTGCCATACCTTCAAGATCTTCGTCTAACCCGACATCAACTCCTTTAATTAAACTCAACACCGTTGGTGCGTGTGGTGACGTTCCTGGTTCATATCTGTTTACAACGAGAGCAGTTGAGGGCTTTCCCGAGCACGTCGCATCGCCGAAAACCATTCTCTACCTTGGCGCGGGCTAAAGTGAATAATTCAGAAAATGGCGGGCAATGCATGTTAGCAATTTCAGAGAGTAACAATGGTTATGACGTTGGCGTCACGTGCTTCAGACACAAAATGGCGGTTGTCAGTTCACATGTCAAGGCATCTTGTGAGAGCCGCGCGCCTACCGGCTTCTTTCCGCCCACGGCAGCAGGGGAGACGGTATTGCTTGTGTAGGCTGAGGTGAACAGTGGCGATGGGTCGTCCTGGGAATCGCACATGCGAAGGATGATCTTGGTGCGAACCACAATCGACAGAGCAACTCATGCAAGTAGCTACAGGCGAGCTCAAATAAACAGCTGTGTCGCTATCGCTGGTTTGATGTTTGTGTAACTTGCATCATGTCTGCCAGTTTTTTTGTTTTTTTTTTTGTTTTTTTTGCAGTATGCGTCGTCTTGATGCTATTTGATGTGACGTCTTGCAGCGAACCTTATTGTGCACCTAGCGATCTGTGCCAATATCTTACGAAGCGCGCTGAAGCTCGGAGTAATGTCGACGTACGACGAAATGACACTTGCTGCTAACGCCGCGCCTGCATGGAAGCAGTGTCATGAGTTTAAGGAATTCACCTATTGTAGCAGCACACTCCAGTTTTAGTGTGATACCATTAGCATTAATACTACTACTAACAACAATATATTGATGCATAATCATATTGTCAGAGTGTATTTCAGTTATTTATAGGCCATACGTTCCATGTCTGCATTTTTCGGTAATAAATATTGCAACAGTTCAGTTGCCTCTGGAAGTCCAAATCTTGACCACTATGGAACATTTCTGCAACAGAATGTGTGCTCAGAACACCGTTTCATCATTATAACTGACACTCTTAGAATGATGACACTTACAATAGCAACATCAAACTACAAGAAACACGACAAGCAAGAACTTAAAGTAATGCTCAAACAGGGGGGGGGGAAGTTTCAAGCAGCCCGCGATGAGAAACACGATGTTGAAACGGTTAAGAACAACTAAGGTTTTATGAGAAACGCAAATTTTGGAGCAAGAGGCTCCCCTTCAGGTTGCACTACTGCTGCTGATGCTGTTTCACGAAGGTTCTCGTGTCTGATAAACATTTGTTTATCAGAAAATCTAGAAAATACCAGAGCTGAGCGAGTATTCAAAATTTTCGAATAGCCATATTCGAAAAAATTACAGTGATTTGAAGTAGTCAAATTACTACCGTTTCGATATTGCTTGTTTGATTCCATTATATAACCTAAGCCGCATGTAAAATGTCATGTCACATTTATCCAAATAACAATGGCCATTTCCGATCCGAGCTCCTGAGCTTACGAAATATTACAATATCTGTGACAGCAGCGAAGATGCCGTTTGTGCAGGCGGGTTATGGAGTGCTGGCGGACATCAGATCGGGGATCGTTCCTAGGCATTCGCCGGCTAATTAGCTCATGTTCATTAATGAATATATCTATTAGGTGTTTTCAGGGAATGGTAGTCACTTTCGGAATTGAACAAAGCCAGTAGAAAGCAATGAAGCGGTACAGCTGGAATCTCGGGAAACTTATCTATTTGGTAGCCCGTTCACTCTACACTCTAGCGTCACAATTATCGTCACTATTGCGCGCTTTTTTTTTTTTTGAAAAACTAAAACATAAAAATACTGAAACACTGAACGCTGTGTCGAACTCGCCAGCAGACTTGCTCATTGGTCGCCAACTACAGCGGGGCAACTATATTGCATGGGCATAACTCTGTGTTTAAAAGAAAAGATGTCCGCTAAGCTCCGGCTATGTAGTCACCATGGTAGCGCACGAGTCAGTTAGGAACATCTATTGGCTGAAAAATTGGGGATCACTTCCCACCTGACGAGGCTCCGAATCATTTTACCGCCAAGTTTGGTAGCAGGTCAAAATTATTAGGAGTTCCTTGTCGTATGTCAAACTTCTGGTTCTGCCATCATAAACAACAGCCCTTTAAACTACGCCAGCAGTGTAACCTGTATGTCTCCCACTGTGCGGTTCGATTGAACCTCTCCTTCTCTGTAAATACCATGTGAAGCGTTCTGCGCTGAAGACTGACAAACCTTGATATGCAAAGCCTGTGCGTTCCCATCGCTTCCTTGGTGTGGTCCTGGACTCGAACCTGCGCTGGGCTCGCCTTATTAAGCACCATGGAACCAAAGTGCAGCGATGGCTTCCTGCTATTAAATATCTTTCCCGCTTAGGCTGTAATTAACTCTCCCTTCTAGCCGTTCAGGCGGCTTTGGTGAGGCCAACTGCGCTTTACAGTCTTCCAGTCTTGCATAGGGGTTTCAACAATGTCGTTAAATACCTTTCGGACCCTGTTCGCGCGAAGCCTTCATCGGTACCTGGGATTTCCAAGAATGGCTGAAACGCGGCAGGTCCGAGCTGAAGCTGGTCAACTCCCGGTGGAGGACCTCCGTCAGTGGGAAACGGCGCGACACTTCCTACATTTATTTCATTTCATTCACCATACATTTCCTGCCACCCACTCCTCAGGAGAATTCCATACCGTCCTGAACGCCATTTCCATCGCGTAGCGGAGAGGCCTTGCCAGGCTCTCACTGGGTTCACACATAAGGACGTCACATCGCCGAACTGCCCCTGGTCTCCGCCTGTGCCACCCGCCTTCGCACGTCTTCCGGACATCCAGGACCGCAGAGACCTCAAGTCCTTCGAGCCCATTTAAGGGAAGTTTTAGCCTCTCGTAAAAGGGATGTTTTGTACATTTACTGCCGCTTACAGCGACGCGCATCTCTAAATAGCAGTCCGCATCAGTATATGTCATCCCATCCGAAGGCCGTTGGTTGAAAGACGTCGCCTTCGCATCAAACCTCATCCACAGCTGCAGAACTCTATGCAATACTTTTCTTTTTGCAGCACACTCAGATAGGCATCATCCAACAGCCATAGGTGACGTCATTAAAGGTGGAGACCGTGAGAAATTCACCACGAAGGTTGCGGTATATGCGTAGCGTTCGGGACGTCCGGAACATGTGTACAAAATACTATCTTGTTCTAACACTGTGTAGATTTCATTTCGTCCGGTTTGTCTCCAGACGAGCGCCTCGCCTCTGTAAACAAACTTGGGGGATATGTTTAACGAAAGAAAAAGAAGAAGAAAGGTTAGTCAGGCGCAGGCCGACTTGCTACAGGTGTAGCGACAGGGAACTCAAAGCAACCCCTTGCTGACATAATCGGGCTTCCGGCAAAGTTGAATGAAGGGTTCCTAGTAGGCAACGTTGCTGGGTGACGTATCAGCACCCTCCATTCGGACGAACGGCCGTAGTTTTCTGCCCTTCGCATTTTGATTCCGGTCTGCTATTGTCATTATTTACGAATTCATTACACGCGCAAACTGAACGCGAACGCTGTATTCGCTATCGAGTGGATGGTTCGTGTGCGGCATGCTTCCCACCTAATTTTCTTTCGAGCCCTTGCAAAGTCTCCCTTTACAGAACTACCAGCGCTGCAGGCGAAGAATGGACGTGAACGCTTCTGGAAAGACACTTTGGCATTTGCTAAGCCAATGATTGTCGATACACCTGGACGGACAACCAAATGGGAAGCCTTTCTAATACATCCCTACACTGAAGATACTCAAGCACCACGTGGAATTTGCTGTCATGCGCAATTTTACAGGGAGTCAGGGATGGTTGTCTCGCGACAGTTTTTGATGGTATAGCATTAAACTGTATGACAACCACTCTTAAGGGGACAAAAACAAATTGTGCATTCAGCTTTATACAGACGAATTTGATATATGCGATCCCCTAGATGCTAAAAGGGGGAAAGCACAAGCTGATGGATGTGTGCTTTGCCGCACTCAACGTGCCTTCAGAATACACGTCACTTCTGGAACACATGCATCTGGCGCTGATTGTAAGCGGCGAACTTGTTGTGGAGCACGGACCACGCTCTTTTCTTGAGCCACCTGTCAAAGACAATTCTGAATGGAAAACAGCAGGGATCATTGTGAATTCAAAGAGGTGCACTCTATCAGTAGTCTGCCTTACGGGTGACAACTTCTCAGCTCATCGTGAAGGTGCATCTGCGGCAAACTTCAATCGTGGCGGTGTGTGTCGTTCACGAATGGCCCTGGACCACGAATTTTCTCTCAAGTACCGCGAGAAGTATTTTATTATGCGTTCCCCAGATGGCCACAGCTGCCCCGTTAACATGCTGCAAAGCCCTCCAGCGTCGTCGTTATATGGAGCGAAGTGGCCACGCCCGGTCACATTTGAAGGCTTCGCGTCCACTCATGCACGACATCAATGAACGTGTAACACCCTTCCTCTTTAGCATGTTTTTTCCACACTCACTAAAGATGGACACTTCTCCCTGGACACTTTGGATGACCGCATGCAAAATTTTACGTACGACCCGTGCGGCTCAAAACCAAACCGGAGACAGTGTCACGAGCTACACTCTTCAGCACTGGAGTCCTGTAAAGTTGTGCATCGCATACATTTTGTCTGTTGAGGCGTATATCTTTCGTGAAAGCATGTGCACCCTGGCAACAAAGGTGGGTAAGCTGTACCTCCTGTTCAGAGAGGTTGTTGACCTTATCATGTGCAGTGACATCTCTGTTGACCATGTGCCGTACCTTTGTCGCCGGATTCAGTTCAGACAGGAATTTGCGTCATTGTTTCCACAGGTTAGTAATAATAATTGGGTGTTTACGTCGCGAGACAACTGAGATCATGAGCGACGCCACAGCGGTCGGTCTGTGGATTGCTTTTGTCCACCTGAGGGTTCTTTAACGTGCGATGAAAGCTCATCACACGGCACCCCGTATTTAACGTCCCTCGCGAAAGACGGCGTGTCTAAGCAGCTTGTACCCTGCCACCAAGTTGTTGGCGTCCTCGGCCGGGTTCGAACCGGCGATCTCGGGATCACAAGGCGAACACGCTACCAACTGAGCCACCGAGGCCGGTCCACAGGTTAGTGTTCCATGGAAAATGCGTTACATCCTTCACTATATCCAACGTACATATGCAAGCAAGGGCCCTTCGTTTCATTGTGGTCGACGAGGTATGAGGGAAAGCATGAATACTGTCAATACTTCATAAACAGCAAGAAATAGCGAAACTTTCAAAAGCGTAGCCTTCTCACTTGCCCAGCGTCACCAACTCTATCAAACGCATTTGTGGACGCAGCAGACCTCAGCTGCGACTCCGACAGCAGAAGGTTGCAAGAAGGCTTCCTTCTGAAGTTGAACTTGAGTTGCTCAGGTTGCATATTACGAATAATGACGGACGGGAAGCAACCTTTGTCTCCATAAAAACTAGAAAACGGAATGGCGGAACGCACGTGGCAGGAATGTGAAGGTGACTTGCCAGAGTTTCATCACCCGTATATATTCGATAAACTGCCACATCATTATGTTGCCGAGAAGCCTCACAACAATAGGGTTTGACGGCCACTTACACGCTTCCGTTGTAACACGCAGTCAATAATTATTTCTCGCGGATGCATTTTCGCAGTACGAGTCAGATTTGTTGAGTGTGCGGAGTAACGGACAAAAAAAGACGCGCATGTCATGCGCTCCGTCATATTTGTAGGTTCCAATCTGAAGCACTCAACTTGCAACCCTTTGCACAGTCTGAGGTGCAGTATTGTGTGATGCACACAATGTTGCTATGAACATGGGCTGAGGTACATGCTCAATATATTATTTTGTTACATTTCGTTAATAATGTTTGTATGCGTCAGTGCCTCTGCATGTTATGACTACTCTGTGAGCGTGAGGAATGCAAGTTTTATGTGCATTATGCAGAAGACACAGAGCTAATTCAGCACAAACCTGTCCATGTTCCAGATGACGCTCCTTGATCCTTCAATGATCCTTCCCAAGCACGAAAGTCCCGCTTTCTAATGATGTTTCTAGGCAAACTGGGCTCGTAGACAGCAGCAGTTAACGACCTCAAGAACGGAAATTTCACCATTCCGCACTTCGTCTAGAACATTGATCGCAACCATCGCATGGGATTCACCATGTGCCACATCACCCTAGCTCCCTTCAGCACCCTTGCTTCGTGAACTCCCCCAACATTCTGCCTTCTTACACCCCTTTTACACCCATGCGCAAAGTTGGCCTCCAAATAAAGTGGGCGGGGATATTACGAGGGGTGTTCAAGTCAAACCGGGATTTTCTGTCTCCTGGCGACAGGCGCGCGACAGGCCTCCGCGTTAACCACGTGGTGGTCCAAAGTTTGTGAAAAACAGAAGACACGTGCTGGACAAGATGGCGGACAACGAGGTGAGCGCGCATATCGAACAGCGAATTGTCATGACGTTTCTCGTGACTGAAGACGCAAAGTCATCTGAAATTCACAGAAGACTTCAGGCTCGGTATGGCCACGATACACTTAGCCGCAGCAAAGCGTTTGAGTGGTGCAAACGGTTCCGAGACGGCCGTACATCAGTACAGGACGATCCCGGCCGGGCGGCTCACAGCCCCGTGTCAGAGTTCCTGAGAACATGCTAGGGTTTCTGGGACAAGGCTGGCGTTGTTCATGTTGATTTTCTGCACAGTGGTACACCATCAATAGTGCATATTACTGCCAGGTTCTCAGGGTTGTGCATAAGGCGCTGAAGCAAAAGCGGCCGGACCACATCACCAAAGGAGTCCTCCTCCTACAGGACAATGCACGCTCGCATACCGCGCATCTCATGACAAGCACATTACAGGAACTTGGCTGGGAGTTGCTGCCACATCCCCCTAACAGTCCAGACCTCGCCCCCAGCGATTTCCATCTCTTCGGGCCACTGAAGGCGTTCCTTGGGGGCCTCCACTTCAGCTGCGACGATGAGGCAAGAATGCGGTCCGATCATGGCTTCTACGCACCGGTAAGGATTTCTACGCTGCTGGCATCCAAACTCTCGTGAAACGTTGGGACAAGTTCAGTAGTGCCAGCTAGAGATTACGTTGAAAAATAAAACTAATTTCTCGCCTGTAAGTTCATTTTACTTTTGCGAAAAATCAAAAGCCCCGGTTTGACTTGAACACCCCTCGTATTTATTTTCACGGGAAAGATCAGCCAGAATGACGGCTTGCCATTCCTTAATAAATGATTCTTTAGTGCGTAGTTCTGCGGTAGTTCAAAGTAAGATGATGGGGGTTCAGTGGTCTTCCGTCGTCCCACACACGATGTCACAGGCTGCTGAGGAGACCGGTATGACGTAGGTAGTGGAGAAGCGCCGCGGTTACACCACTGCTCCGTGTGCTAAGTAGTGTTGCGAGAGAGATGGAGTACCCGAGGCTGGCCAGGCGAGACACTAAAAAACACCAGGCCAAACACCAGGCCAAACAGAGTGCTTTACACCCACAACACCCTCGAAGCACCCGTTATGCTCAGTTACTTTATTTTTTAACCTTAAAATGTATTTAAGGGTGTGTGGAGACATTCGTGCACCCTGTGTCTAAACCACCACACCAGTGTCTAAATTTTAATTTTAGACAATTTTGTCTAATTTTAGACACCAGTGTCTAAAATTTAAGAGTGCACATTCCAAGTGCTTCCCGGGAATAAAAGGTTAAATTCAAATAAGATGACAACAGGCGCTGCAGTGCTAGTGTACGTTTATTTGAAACACAAACTTGATGTGGTGCGCTGCCGTGGGTCGCGGTGGGATAAGTTGCCTTCCAGTCTTCGCAACTGCGAGGAAAGAGTGGCACGAAATCAGCAGCTATATGCTTGCGTTCGTATAGGTTCCAGTACAGGGCGGATTAAAGGGGTAGAGGCGAGGGGGGGTGACCGCCCCCCATACGGTTGTGTTCCCTATGTAAAAACCCTATATCCTGGATGATTCTCTGCCGCAAAGCACGAAATTTCCTTCAGACCGCCCCCCATGACACAACCTTAAATCCGCCCCTGTTCCAGTATTTACATGGATATGGCGTATATGGCCTTTGATCAGGAATTGGAAATGAGAGGCGGAGGTGCCCCAAAGCGAAGGGCAACAGACGACAGAATAAGGGTCCAGTGACAACTCATTTAAATCCACGAACCGGACACGTGATTAAAACGGTCAATGGGAAGACCCTACACGCTGCAGTCTGAGAGCAATTCTGGTGCACCACCGTGGCATCTCTCCAGGAATTCAGAGCCCTTATCTTTTAAACCTTATCTGTACAAAAACCCCTTTGCTGGCTTTGCCTTATTTTTCTTATCTTTTAAACTTTATCTTTAAAAAAACGCTTTGCTCGACCTTTAATTTTCCCCACGTAATCACTAACCTCCTTGTGTTTCGGAACGCTCGTCAATTCCTGCCTGCTATCCCGTTTCGTCCCCTTGTTCCTGAACCTCCCATTTCTGTAACTGGTCTGGAGCAAAAATCACTTCATTTGCGTAATCCCCTCCACACTCTAACAAAGCCGCCATTCACTCCGGCCGTAAAAGCCTGTACGGACCCTATCTTCCCTCCGGGCTGTTGACCCACAATTCGCATGAACCTTTAACACGTAGTACTAACCGCTTAAAAGTAATAAGTACTGACCACGCTTATCCGGAAACGCTACAAGGCTGCTGGACGCCATTAATTAGCAATTAGAGCTAATTGGGACCCCCCACATTAATCAGCATCATCCAATGAGTCATCACACTAATTGGGGAGCGTCTAACTAGTGTCCAGACCACCCTGTGCGTTTCCGGATAAACGTGATCATAAAAAATAAAAAATAGATAGAGATAGAGTGGAGAGAAGGAGTTTAGTTGAAGATCAACGACGCCATCTTGAAGGAAGCGGTCCGGAAAGGCCGCTGACCGTCGCTGGGCGACGGAGCACAGAGGCAGGTTGCAAAGCATTGCAGCTATGACCACCAGTTCCGGACATCCTGTGACGTCAGCTGTGACGTCATCACGGCATGTCTGGGCAAGTTAGGACAGCTCTGGGCATACAAGGAGAAAAACACTTGTAATACAGGGGCTGGGAAAGCAAGAGTATGCAAACCATCAATAGCTAACAAGAAAAAACAATTAGTTACACAACAAATCACCTCACCACAGTAGGAGCGCAGAACCATGCGACTGCTCCATCCGAGAGGCAGGCAGAAACTGACTCGTAATGGTTTTTTTCTCCTGTATAAAGCCCCACAGCTGCACCCCCTAGCGGTTACTTTCTCAACTAATCTCACAACAAAATTATTAAGAATCACGCCAGCGCTACTCCCGGTCCCAAGGCAGAAGATGATAGAAAATGGCGGGAATGCCCGGACAACAGCAACCAGCACCCGACGTGCACGGGCACGAAAATCGCAAACAAAGCGGGAACAAAGTTGGCGAAAGCATTAGTTACACAACAAATCACCTCACCACAGTAGGAGCGCAGACCGATGCGACTGCTCCATCCGAGAGGCAGGCAGAAACTGACTCGTAATGGTTTTTTTCTCCTGTATAAAACCCCGCAGCTGCATCCCCTAGCGGTTACTTTCTCAACTAATCTCACAACAAAATTATTAAGAATCACGCCAGCGCTACTCCCGGTCCCAAGGCAGAAGATGATAGAAAATGGCGGGAATGCCCGGACAACAGCAACTAGCACTGGCACGAAAATCGCAAACAAAGCGGGAACAAAGTTGACGAAAGCATTAGTTACACAACAAATCACCTCACCACAGCAGGAGCGCAGACCGATGCGACTGCTCTCCGTGACAGCCAGCCAGAAACTGAGCGAGCGCGGAGAGCGCACGTCTGCTTTTTGCGACAGCCGGAGAGAAACTGACTGGGGCGCCGCTCCGCGGCCGCTACGCATACGCGCTCCTAGCTGGGGCGACCACCTCCGAGAGGCTAAGAGTGAAGAGCATTCCTGCGCCCCCTGCTGGCCGTTCTCATTGGTCGTGAGGCTAAGAGAGAGAAGAGCATTCCTGCGCCCCCTGCTGGCCGTTCTCATTGGTCGTGACGTCATCCTATTGTCTCAGGGCTACCCTCTTTTTTTCCACTAATGCTCCTTTGGTCAATCTACAATGAAGCCACAGTATGACGTCATCATGCACCTGCGTGGCTCAAGGACGCGTACGCTCTAGACAGGGGACCTATTATTTATTGAATCACTATCCCATGATTATTTCCTTTATTCTTCTATAACGATTGAATAGGAAACTATTGCAGAAGAGCACCATGCATGAAAGCTGATCGTAGGAATTCCAAAGTCTTACTAAATGAGACTTGCAAAAGAACAAAATATCCTAACACGTAACTCCATCAACGACAAATAAGAGGACTAGGCACTCAACAAATCAGCACAGAGTACGGGTAACCAGGAGCGCAGAACTCAGGGCAGCACTATCGTCAAGACAACAATGTTCCTTGTCAAAAGAGAAAAAAATACTAAGCGTCAACAAAGGAAAGCATGCATATCGGGGCATGTCAGGACACGTCAGGACAAATCGTACGACTGCTGGGCAACAGATGAAAACAAACACTTGAACAGAGTGAAAAAGGCACTCACCATCATTTTTCCCGTTCACAGCATTCCCTCATTGTAAATCCGCTCGTCACAAAATCCACCTGCATCGTCGAACACCATTCACCAGTGACGAACCACACATCCGCACCCCATCAGAGGCAGACAGAACCCCACCGAAGCTACGCTCTTCCACTGACGGCCAACGCCAGGAGCAGAATTTGCGTGTCGAGACCCGTCAGTGTCCAAGAGAGAAGTGAATCCTTGCGCCCCCTGCTGGCCGTTCTCATTGGTCGTGACGTCATCCTATTGTCTCAGGGCTACCCTGTTTTTTTCCACTAATGCTCCTTTGGTCAATCTACAATGAAGCCACAGTATGACGTCATCATGCACCTGCGTGGCTCAAGGACGCGTACGCTCTAGACAGGGCACCTGTTATTTATTGAATCACTGTCCCTAGATTATTTCCTTTATTCTACTATAATGATTGCGTAGGGAACTATTGCAGAAAAACACCATAGACAAGAGGAGATTGTAGCATTTCATTCCCAAAGTCTTACTGTACAGGAAAAAAAAAATGGTTCAGCAAGACATAAAGTCACACACCTGTCCCCCTCGCGGTTACTCTCTGAACTAAATGAATCGCAAAATTATTAAGAATAGCTCTACTCCCATTCAAGGCAGCACTATCGTCAAGAATGTGCCTTGTACAAAAAGAAAAAAACTACATGTAGAAGGAAAGCCTGTCAGAACAAGCCAAGGCATGTCAGCACATGTTTGTCAGACAAGGGGGGAAAAGCGAAAAGAAACAAAGAAGGAAACCAGCATCAAACTATTTCTAAGCACACGCACTCCTCTTATTCAAAAACAGTGCTCATCATAAATCTGCCCAGGACAATACACACTATTTTGCCACACTTTTTTCTAGTAACGGTCAATGCATTGCTACAGACTGTGTGACGTCATCACATCCTGTCTGAAGAAGACACCGGCAAAGACTCCTATTATTCATTGAATCGCAAGATTATTTCCTTTGTCCTACTCTTAATGACATTCATTCTCTCATTAGAATTCAACAAAAAAGCACCCTACATATTAACGATTTTCACCCCAAAGGCTCATCATGGTCATTAGAATTACAGTAAACTACCACTGCTCTTTTAAAATAATAATAAGTGAAACCACTCAACATCACCTCCAGGCTTATGTAATACATGACCCTTTCTATGCTCACACATTCGTTGTCTGAGGCTACACCTGCGAGCAAAAAAGGCGCGGAAGCCGGGTGGGCAAAGTTCCATTCGCGCATTGCGAGCATAAAGGCGGGAAAAGCCTGGGAGCAAAGTTCTATTCGCGCATTCCAAAGCACAAGACAGAACGCCTTTACGGGAACACGATAGCATTCCTATACTATATTAATGATTATTGCATTGCAGTTTAGAAAAACTACAACTAAACTATAATTTTAGGAGCCCATTAAAATTCTACTTTCTATGGAAACTATAATTGCCCTATTACTTGGATCGCTACTAATGAAGCGCTCCAATTTTTTCTCTCTTCCCATTTCAGCCTTGTCATGCAGGGAAGCAGACTCATATCCAAAATAATTAATTTACACTGAGGGTGCCGTGCTTCAGGAATTCCTATCCTGCGCTCAGATGCAAGCATTTCTTCACGGATACCTTTAACAGCTGACTTCCTCAACATATCGAACACCCAACAAAATCAAACAAACAACCCCACTTCCACTGGTAGAACACTATTTAGCTTTTACGCAGGAGGCTTTCTTCTACATAAAAAGTAGAGAAAATAAGAAAAGAGCAGCAAAAAATTGCGTGCACTTTTGCTTGACTTAAAAAACCTGAAGCATATGCCAATAAACCAAGAAAAAGACACTCATGTCTGGTATCTGATAGTGCCACATACACAGACGCATTGCCCTTGCGTAAAGAAAGCACAGGACAGGGATACACAAATATCCTTAGGTGAGCAGGGAAAAGGCTTAAGACCTCAGGTCACCACACATCGCCACGCGGCTAACACAACATGACACCAACAACATACTAGCGGCGGGAAGAACTGCAACACTGCTAAACAAGTCCAGACATGCCACGATAACGTCACAAATCAGGGGGAAAAAAAAGCACACGCATGCACGCACAGAGGACAACGCATTAAACACACGGAGCGCTCAGGAATAATCGTAGCGTTACCGCACATTGCTACGAAGCTCAACATCTAACACAAGACGGCAGCAACAAGATATTAAAGGATAAAAATTGCAACACTACTGAACAAGTCCAGACATGCGACATCGCATACAAAACACTGCTCATCGGGGAAAAGGCCTAAGCCCGCGGCGGATCATCATAGAACATACACAACTTCATTTTTCTATTTCGCGTAAACTAAACGCGGTCTGCTTGGAAAACGACGTACAAATTTTCTTAAGGAGCAGAGAAATATATCTACTCCGTGCTCAGATACCAGCATTTCTGCTCAAAAATCTACAAAATTAAGCACTGCTTACTTCGTCAAGATATCGAACAAAATCAAACAAACAACCCCACTTCCACTGGTACAACACTATTCAGCTTTTACGCAGGAGGCTTTGTTCTATATAAAAAGTAGAGAAAATAAGAAAAGAGCAGCGAAAAATTACACGCATTTGCGCTCCAATAGCTGTAACTGCAAGAAACCGTAGCGCACGCCAATAAACTGAGAAAAAGACACTCATGTCTGGTATCTGATAGTGCCACATACACAGCCGCATTACCCTTGCGTAAAGAAAGCACAGGACAGGGATACACAAATTTCCTTAGGTGAGCAGGGAAAAGGCTTAAGACCTCAGGTCACCTCACATCGCCACGCGGCTAGCACAACATGACACCAACAACATACTAGCGGCGGGAAGAACTGCAACACTGCTAAACAAGTCCAGACATGCCACGATGACGTCACAAATCAGGGGAAAAAAAGCACACGCACGCACGCACAGAGTACAACGCATTAAACACACGGTGCGCTCAGGAATAATCGTAGCGTTACCGCACGTCGCTACGAAGCTCAACGTCTAACACAAGACGACACCAACAAGATATTAAAGGGTAAAAATTGCAACACTACTGAACAAGTCCAGACATGCGACATCGCATACAAAACACTGCTCATCGGGGAAAAGGGCTAAGCCTGCGGCGGATCATCATAGAGCATACACAACTTCATTTTTCTATTTCGCGTAAACTAAACGCGGTCTGCTTGGAAAACGACGTACAAATTTTCTTAAGGAGCAGAGAAATATATCTACTCCGTGCTCAGATACCAGCATTTCTGCTCAAAAACCTGTAAAATTAAGCACTGCTTACTTCGTCAAGATATCGAACACCCAACAAAATCAAACAAACAACCCCACTTCCACTGATAGAACACTATTCAGCTTTTACGCAGGAGGCTTTCTTCTACATAAAAGTAGAGAAAATAAGAAAAGAGCAGCGAAAAATTACACGCACTTTTGCTCGCATAGCTATAAGAGAGAAAAATAAAATAAAATATCGACACACACGCTAATAAACTGTGACAAAGACACCCATTTCTGCTATCAGATAATTATTGCATAATGCTAAATACTCATTTGCATTGTCCCTTCGTGAAGAAAGCACAGGACAGGGATACACAATTTATCTTAAGCGAGCAGGGAAAGTCACTTCTACTCGAACAGCTTAATACCATAAAGTCTGAATTTTTGCAAAGCAAATAAAGCTTGAACAGCGCTACGAACGTGACAGGCACATACTAACAAACAAACAAACACTTCTTCGAGTCTGTATTATCTTTAAAAAATAACGAAAGCACACAAAAAAATCAAATCGGCTAGGTAGCCTACCAGACGTTGTGCCTTAAAGTTGGCTGCATGCAATGCGCGGAAGCATGCTGTGAAGCCAACTTGCGGTTTTGCTGGATGCACATGAAGTCAGATTCCAATTGGAAATCGCGCTAAGGACGTGCCAAACGTGGAATTTTCGCAAAATTAATCACAATACCTGGAATTCTGTTCATTTTAGCGGGAATGCTGGCGCTTGTGCTCTATTATTCGACA
Organism: Ornithodoros turicata; assembly: GCF_037126465.1. Taxonomy (NCBI): domain Eukaryota; kingdom Metazoa; phylum Arthropoda; class Arachnida; order Ixodida; family Argasidae; genus Ornithodoros; species Ornithodoros turicata. The sequence continues at coordinate 419,895 of NW_026999426.1, forward strand.
TTTTCGAATATTCGAATTTCTCGATTATCAAATTTTCGAATACGAATAGGGTTCGAATATCAACAATATTCCAACGATATCCCAAATTTCGAATATTCGTACACCTCTAGTGAATACTGACACTTATCAACATATAACAAAAACAAACAAACAAATCCCTTTCTGATGAACTCTCCTCTGCCGAGCGGCTTTCTCCTGCTCTACCTGGATGCTGACTTTTCCCCCCCTCACCAACATTCTGAGTAAAAGCAGTGAAAGAAGAAAAGAACCGCGACAAATTACACGCATTTGTGTCACAGGACAGGGATACACAAATTTCCTTAAGTGAGCAGGGAAAAGGCTTAAGTCGTACCGCTCAGGAATAATCGGAGAATCGCCGCTTATCGCTAGGCGGATAGCGCTTGAACAGCGCTACGAACGTGACAGATACATACTAACAAACAAACAAACAACAGCAGGACCGGCGTCGGGCACTCATAAAATACCCTGCCCAAAACAAAGACTTCGCCAGGTTCGCGAGGCAATTCCATTAAAAACGCTCGTCCTATCCTACAGATAGCAATGCAAACGCGACTGCCCTTATTTTTTAAAACCACTATTTCACGCAATAGTACATAAATGTATCACTCGTGTCACACGAAAAGGCAAACGCTTACCTGTCAAGTGGGGTCCCAGCGCGCGCGCGCGCACACACACACACACACACACACTAACATTTTCACACTCACAAACACAAAGTCTATTTTCACAACCACATAAATTCATATTATTCCTCAGGTCAATAATTATCCTGCCATCGCCAAAAGACGGCACAGACATGTATGCTTACGCAAGACAATCGGTCCTCGTTCCGGATGTAATAGGATATCGCCACTCGGCCGGCGCGAACCAATAAAGAAAGAAAGGAATGCATGTTCGCTACGAAGAAAACGGTGCCGTGCTTCTACGCAGCGATCATTATACAGACGCGTAAATGTGAACATCATTCGCTACACACTGTAGCTCTAATCATTTTTAAACCAAACCAAACCGTGTTCATAGGTCTTCACTAAATAGGTGAGCCGATAATGACTCAAAATAAAATAAAATAAAATAATCATTCCATCATCGCTGGCTGCAAGCTTGGGTACCCAACAGAGCAGCGCGCTCCTATCAATACGCCTTGGGCTGACCTTACACACCCGAGGCCTTTTCTGAATACATTCTGCCGGCGCTGGAATAAAAGATTTATCGCGAGGGTACTGCGATGTCAGCTCTGTTGCTGTTTAAGTGATAAAACAGTTCGCCCGAACAGCGAAGCGCACGCGCAGGCCCGGTCTCGCGGTTTGGACTCGCGACGCGCGCGATTCCCCGCGGCGCGAGCGCAACGCGGACCCGTTCTCGCGGTTTAGACGCGCGCGATTCCCCGAGTGAGCGAACTGTTTTATCACTTAAACAGCAACAGAGCTGACATCGCAGTACCCTCGCGATAAATCTTTTATTCCAGCGCCGGCAGAATGTATTCAGAAAAGGCTTCGGGTGTGTAAGGTCAGCCCAAGGCGTATTGATAGGAGCGCGCTGCTCTGTTGGGTACCCAAGCTTGCAGCCAGCGATGATGGAATGATTATTTTATTTTATTTTATTTTGAGTCATTATCGGCTCACCTATTTAGTGAAGACCTATGAACACGGTTTGGTTTGGTTTAAAAATGATTAGAGCTACAGTGTGTAGCGAATGATGTTCACATTTACGCGTCTGTATAATGATCGCTGCGTAGAAGCACGGCACCGTTTTCTCCGTAGCGAACATGCATTCCTTTCTTTCTTTATTGGTTCGCGCCGGCCGAGTGGCGATATCCTATTACATCCGGAACGAGGACCGATTGTCTTGCGTAAGCATACATGTCTGTGCCGTCTTTTGGCGATGGCAGGATAATTATTGACCTGAGGAATAATATGGATTTATGTGGTTGTGAAAATAGACTTTGTGTTTGTGAGTGTGAAAATGTTAGTGTGTGTGTGTGTGTGTGTGTGTGCGCGCGCTGGGACCCCACTTGACAGGTAAGTGTTTGCCTTTTCGTGTGACACGAGTGATACATTTATGTACTATTGCGTGAAATAGTGGTTTTAAAAAATAAGGGCAGTCGCGTTTGCATTGCTATCTGTAGGATAGGACGAGCGTTTTTAATGGAATTGCCTCGCGAACCTGGTGAAGTCTTTGTTTTGGGCAGGGTATTTTATGAGTGCCCGACGCCGGTCCTGCTGTTGTTTGTTTGTTTGTTAGTATGTATCTGTCACGTTCGTAGCGCTGTTCAAGCGCCATCCGCCTAGCGATAAGCGGCGATTCTCCGATTATTCCTGAGCGGTACGACTTAAGCCTTTTCCCTGCTCACTTAAGGAAATTTGTGTATCCCTGTCCTGTGACACAAATGCGTGTAATTTTTCGCGGTTCTTTTCTTCTTTCACTGCTTTTACTCAGAATGTTGGTGAGGGGGGAAAAGTCAGCATCCAGGTAGAGCAGGAGAAAGCCGCTCGGCAGAGGAGAGTTCATCAGAAAGGGATTTGTTTGTTTGTTTTTTGTTATATGTTGATGAGTGTCAGTATTCACTAGAGGTGTACGAATATTCGAAATTTCGGATATCGTTGGAATATTGTTGATATTCGAACCCTATTCGTATTCGAAAATTTGATAATCGAGAAATTCGAATATTCGAAAATGTCGAATAATAGAGCACAAGCGCCAGCATTCCCGCTAAAATGAACAGAATTCCAGGTATTGTGATTAATTTTGCGAAAATTCCACGTTTGGCACGTCCTTAGCGCGATTTCCAATTGGAATCTGACTTCATGTGCATCCAGCAAAACCGCAAGTTGGCTTCACAGCATGCTTCCGCGCATTGCATGCAGCCAACTTTAAGGCACAACGTCTGGTAGGCTACCTAGCCGATTTGATTTTTTTGTGTGCTTTCGTTATTTTTTAAAGATAATACAGACTCGAAGAAGTGTTTGTTTGTTTGTTAGTATGTCCCTGTCACGTTCGTAGCGCTGTTCAAGCTTTATTTGCTTTGCAAAAATTCAGACTTTATGGTATTAAGCTGTTCGAGTAGAAGTGACTTTCCCTGCTCGCTTAAGATAAATTGTGTATCCCTGTCCTGTGCTTTCTTCACGAAGGGACAATGCAAATGAGTATTTAGCATTATGCAATAATTATCTGATAGCAGAAATGGGTGTCTTTGTCACAGTTTATTAGCGTGTGTGTCGATATTTTATTTTATTTTTCTCTCTTATAGCTATGCGAGCAAAAGTGCGTGTAATTTTTCGCTGCTCTTTTCTTATTTTCTCTACTTTTATGTAGAAGAAAGCCTCCTGCGTAAAAGCTGAATAGTGTTCTATCAGTGGAAGTGGGGTTGTTTGTTTGATTTTGTTGGGTGTTCGATATCTTGACGAAGTAAGCAGTGCTTAATTTTACAGGTTTTTGAGCAGAAATGCTGGTATCTGAGCACGGAGTAGATATATTTCTCTGCTCCTTAAGAAAAGTTGTACGTCGTTTTCCAAGCAGACCGCGTTTAGTTTACGCGAAATAGAAAAATGAAGTTGTGTATGCTCTATGATGATCCGCCGCAGGCTTAGCCCTTTTCCCCGATGAGCAGTGTTTTGTATGCGATGTCGCATGTCTGGACTTGTTCAGTAGTGTTGCAATTTTTACCCTTTAATATCTTGTTGGTGTCGTCTTGTGTTAGACGTTGAGCTTCGTAGCGACGTGCGGTAACGCTACGATTATTCCTGAGCGCACCGTGTGTTTAATGCGTTGTACCCTGTGCGTGCGTGCGTGTGCTTTTTTTCCCCTGATTTGTGACGTCATCGTGGCATGTCTGGACTTGTTTAGCAGTGTTGCAGTTCTTCCCGCCGCTAGTATGTTGTTGGTGTCATGTTGTGTTAGCCGCGTGGCGATGTGTGGTGACCTGAGGTCTTAAGCCTTTTCCCTGCTCACCTAAGGAAATTTGTGTATCCCTGTCCTGTGCTTTCTTTACGCAAGGGTAATGCGGCTGTGTATGTGGCACTATCAGATACCAGACATGAGTGTCTTTTTCTCAGTTTATTGGCGTGCGCTACGGTTTCTTGCAGTTACAGCTATTGGAGCACAAATGCGTGTAATTTTTCGCTGCTCTTTTCTTATTTTCTCAACTTTTTATGTAGAAGAAAGCCTCCTGCGTAAAAGCTAAATAGTGTTCTACCAGTGGAAGTGGGGTTGTTTGTTTGATTTTGTTGGGTGTTCGATATGTTGAGGAAGTCAGCTGTTAAAGGTATCCGTGAAGAAATTCTTGCATCTGAGCGCAGGATAGGAATTCCTGAAGCACGGCACCCTCAGTGTAAATTAATTATTTTGGATATGAGTCTGCTTCCCTGCATGACAAGGCTGAAATGGGAAGAGAGAAAAAATTGGAGCGCTTCATTAGTAGCGATCCAAGTAATAGGGCAATTATAGTTTCCATAGAAAGTAGAATTTTAATGGGCTCCTAAAATTATAGTTTAGTTGTAGCTTTTCTAAACTGCAATGCAATGATCATTATTATAGTATAGGAATGCTATCGTGTTCCCGTAAAGGCGTTCTGTCTTGTGCTTTGGAATGCGCGAATAGAACTTTGCTCCCAGGCTTTTCCCGCCTTTATGCTCGCAATGCGCGAATGGAACTTTGCCCACCCGGCTTCCGCGCCTTTTTTGCTCGCAGGTGTAGCCTCAGACAACGAATGTGTGAGCATAGAAAGGGTCATGTATTACATAAGCCTGGAGGTGATGTTGAGTGGTTTCACTTATTATTATTTTAAAAGAGCAGTGGTAGTTTACTGTAATTCTAATGACCATGATGAGCCTTTGGGGTGAAAATCGTTAATATGTAGGGTGCTTTTTTGTTGAATTTTAATGAGAGAATGAATGTCATTAAGAGTAGGACAAAGGAAATAATCTTGCGATTCAATGAATAATAGGAGTCTTTGCCGGTGTCTTCTTCAGACAGGATGTGATGACGTCACACAGTCTGTAGCAATGCATTGACCGTTACTAGAAAAAAGTGTGGCAAAATAGTGTGTATTGTCCTGGGCAGATTTATGATGAGCACTGTTTTTGAATAAGAGGAGTGCGTGTGCTTAGAAATAGTTTGATGCTGGTTTCCTTCTTTGTTTCTTTTCGCTTTTCCCCCCTTGTCTGACAAACATGTGCTGACATGCCTGGGCTTGTTCTGACATGCTTTCCTTCTACATGTAGTTTTTTTCTTTTTGTACAAGGCATATTCTTGACGATAGTGCTGCCTTGAATGGGAGTAGAGCTATTCTTAATAATTTTGCGATTCATTTAGTTCAGAGAGTAACCGCGAGGGGGACAGGTGTGTGACTTTATGTCTTGCTGAACCATTTTTTTTCCTGTACGGTAAGACTTTGGGAATGAAATGCTACAATCTCCTCTTGTCTATGGTGTTTTTCTGCAATAGTTCCCTACGCAATCATTATAGTAGAATAAAGGAAATAATCTAGGGACAGTGATTCAATAAATAACAGGTGCCCTGTCTAGAGCGTACGCGTCCTTGAGCCACGCAGGTGCATGATGACGTCATACTGTGGCTTCATTGTAGATTGACCAAAGGAGCATTAGTGGAAAAAAACAGGGTAGCCCTGAGACAATAGGATGACGTCACGACCAATGAGAACGGCCAGCAGGGGGCGCAAGGATTCACTTCTCTCTTGGACACTGACGGGTCTCGACACGCAAATTCTGCTCCTGGCGTTGGCCGTCAGTGGAAGAGCGTAGCTTCGGTGGGGTTCTGTCTGCCTCTGATGGGGTGCGGATGTGTGGTTCGTCACTGGTGAATGGTGTTCGACGATGCAGGTGGATTTTGTGACGAGCGGATTTACAATGTGGGAATGCTGTGAACGGGAAAAATGATGGTGAGTGCCTTTTTCACTCTGTTCAAGTGTTTGTTTTCCTCTGTTGCCCAGCAGTCGTACGATTTGTCCTGACGTGTCCTGACATGCCCCGATATGCATGCTTTCCTTTGTTGACGCTTAGTATTTTTTTCTCTTTTGACAAGGAACATTGTTGTCTTGACGATAGTGCTGCCCTGAGTTCTGCGCTCCTGGTTACCCGTACTCTGTGCTGATTTGTTGAGTGCCTAGTCCTCTTATTTGTCGTTGATGGAGTTACGTGTTAGGATATTTTGTTCTTTTGCAAGTCTCATTTAGTAAGACTTTGGAATTCCTACGATCAGCTTTCATGCATGGTGCTCTTCTGCAATAGTTTCCTATTCAATCGTTATAGAAGAATAAAGGAAATAATCATGGGATAGTGATTCAATAAATAATAGGTCCCCTGTCTAGAGCGTACGCGTCCTTGAGCCACGCAGGTGCATGATGACGTCATACTGTGGCTTCATTGTAGATTGACCAAAGGAGCATTAGTGGAAAAAAACAGGGTAGCCCTGAGACAATAGGATGACGTCACGACCAATGAGAACGGCCAGCAGGGGGCGCAGGAATGCTCTTCTCTCTCTTAGCCTCACGACCAATGAGAACGGCCAGCAGGGGGCGCAGGAATGCTCTTCACTCTTAGCCTCTCGGAGGTGGTCGCCCCAGAGGGCGCTAGGAGCGCGTATGCGTAGCGGCCGCGGAGCGGCGCCCCAGTCAGTTTCTCTCCGGCTGTCGCAAAAAGCAGACGTGCGCTCCCCGCGCTCGCTCAGTTTCTGGCTGGCTGTCACGGAGAGCAGTCGCATCGGTCTGCGCTCCTGCTGTGGTGAGGTGATTTGTTGTGTAACTAATGCTTTCGTCAACTTTGTTCCCGCTTTGTTTGCGATTTTCGTGACAGTGCTGGTTGCTGTTGTCCGGGCATTCCCGCCATTTTCTATCATCTTCTGCCTTGGGACCGGGAGTAGCGCTGGCATGATTCTTAATAATTTTGTTGTGAGATTAGTTGAGAAAGTAACCGCTAGGGGATGCAGCTGCGGGGTTTTATACAGGAGAAAAAAACCATTACGAGTCAGTTTCTGCCTGCCTCTCGGATGGAGCAGTCGCATCGGTCTGCGCTCCTACTGTGGTGAGGTGATTTGTTGTGTAACTAATGCTTTCGCCAACTTTGTTCCCGCTTTGTTTGCGATTTTCGTGCCCGTGCACGTCGGGTGCTGGTTGCTGTTGTCCGGGCATTCCCGCCATTTTCTATCATCTTCTGCCTTGGGACCGGGAGTAGCGCTGGCCTGATTCTTAATAATTTTGTTGTGGGATTAGTTGAGGAAGTAACCGCTAGGGGGTGCAGCTGTGGGGCTTTATACAGGAGAAAAAAACCATTACGAGTCAGTTTCTGCCTGCCTCTCGGATGGAGCAGTCGCATGGTTCTGCGCTCCTACTGTGGTGAGGTGATTTGTTGTGTAACTAATTGTTTTTTCTTGTTAGCTATTGATGGTTTGCATACTCTTGCTTTCCCAGCCCCTGTATTACAAGTGTTTTTCTCCTTGCATGCCCAGAGCTGTCCTAACTTGCCCAGACATGCCGTGATGACGTCACAGCTGACGTCACAGGATGTCCGGAACTGGTGGTCATAGCTGCAATGCTTTGCAACCTGCCTCTGTGCTCCGTCGCCCAGCGACGGTCACCGGCCTTTCCGGACCGCTTCCTTCAAGATGGCGTCGTTGATCTTCAACTAAACTCCTTCTCTCCACTCTATCTCTATCTATTTTTTTATTTTTTATGACCACGTTTATCCGGAAACGCACAGGGTGGTCTGGACACTAGTTAGACGCTCCCCAATTAGTGTGATGACTCATTGGATGATGCTGATTAATGTGGGGGGTCCCAATTAGCTCTAATTGCTAATTAATGGCGTCCAGAAGCCTTGTAGCGTTTCCGGATAAGCGTGGTCAGTACTTACTACTCTTAAATACCTTGAAATAAAGAATAGCCGTTTTCTCCCTTCAACATAACAGCCCATAACAACCGAATATTACTCTAGCTGTGCCTATTTACTGTCCCGCTAGCTGACTCCAATGTCCAGCGTCTCCACTGTCCTCCTGGCAGCTTTTCCTTCTGTACCGTTAGGTTAGGTTAGGTTAAGGTTAGGTTAGGTTAGGCTAAGGTTAGGTGAGGTTAGGCTAAGGTTAGGTTAGGTTAGGTTTCGGTTAGGTTAGGTTAAGGTTAGGTTAGGTTTAGGTTAGGTTTAGGTTTAGGTTAGGTTAGGTTTAGGGTTAAGTTTAGGGTTAGGGTAGGTCAGGGTTAGGTTAGGGTTAGGTTTTTCCTTCTGTACTGTTAGGTTAGGTCTAGCTTAGGTTTAGGTTAGGTTTAGGTTAGATTTAGGTTAGGTTTAGATTAGGTTAGGTTTAGGTTAGGGATAGGTTAGGTTAGGTTAGGGTTAGGTTAGGGTTAGGTTTAGGGTTAGGTTTAGGGTTAGGTTGGGGTCAGGTTAGGGTTAGGTTAGGTTAGGGTTAGGTTAAGTTAGGTTTAGGTTAGGTTAGGTTTAGGTTATGTTAGGTTAAGTTTAGGTTAGGTTTAGGTTAGGTTTAGGTTACGTTTAGGTTAGGTTAGGTTAGGGTTAGGTAAGGTTAGGTTAGGTTAGGTTAGGTTAGGTTCCCCGGGTGACTCTAGCTGCCCCGTTAACATGCTGCAAAGCCCTCCAGCGTCGTCGTTATATGGAGCGAAGTGGCCACGCCCCGTCACATTTGAAGGCTTCGAGTCCACTCATGCACAACATCAATGAATGTGTAACACCCTTCGTTTTTAGCATGTTCTTTCCTCACTCACTAAAGATGGACACTTCTCCCTGGACACTTTGGATGACCGCACGCAAAATTTTGCGTACGACCCGTGCGGCTCAAAACCAAACCGGAGACTGTGTCACGAGCTACTCTTCAGCACTGGAGTCTTGTAAGGTAGCGCAATTTTGTCTGTTGAGGCGTATATCTTTCGTGAGAGCATGTGCACCCTGGCAACAAAGGTGGGTAAGCTGTACCTCCTGTTCAGAAAGGTTGTTGACCTTATCATGTGCAGCGACATCTCTGTTGACCATGTGCCGTACCTTTGTCGCCGGATTCAGTTCTTCAGACAGGAATTTGTTTCCACGCACGTTGCTTCCACGAGGTAGTGTTCCATGGAAGATGCGTTACATCCTTCACTATATCCAATGTACATATGCAAGCAGGGGCCCCTCGTTTCATTGTGGTCGACGAGGTGTGAGGGAACGCATGAATACTGTCAATACTTCATAAACAGCAAGAAATAGGGAAACTTTCAAAAGCATAGCATTGTCACTTGCCCAGCGTAACCAACTCCTACCAGATGTATTTGTTGACGCAGCAGGCCTCAGCTGCGACCCCGACAGCAGAAGGCTGCAAGAAAGCTTCCTTCCGAAGATGAACCTGAGGTGCTCAGGTTGCATATTACGAATAATGACGGGCAGGAAGCAACCTTTGTCTCCATAAAAACTAGAAAACGGAATGGCGGAGCGCACGTGGCAGGAATGTGAAGGTGACTTGCCAGAGTTACATCACCAGTATATATTCGATAAACTGCCACATCATTATGTTGCCTAGAAGGCTCACAACAACAGGCTGTGACGGCCACTTACACGCTTCCGTTGTAACACGCAGCCAATAATTATATCTCGGGGATGCATTTTCGCACTACGAGCCAGATTTGTTGAGTGTGCGGAGTAACGGACAAAAAAAGACGCGCACGTCATGCGCTGCATCATATTTGTAGGTTGCAATCTGAAGCACTCATCTTGCAACCCTTTGCACAGTCTGAGGTGCGGTATTGTGTGATGCACACAATGTTGCTATGAACATGGGCTGAGGTACATGCTCAATATATTATTTTGTTACATTTCTTTAATAGTGTTCTTATGTGTCAGTGCCTCTGGATGTCATGCTAGTCTGTGAGCGAGAGGAATGCAAGTTTTATGTGCATTATGCAGAAGACACAGAGCTAATTCAGCATAAACCTCTCCATGTTCCGATGACGCTCCTTTATCCTTCAATGATCCTTCCCAAGCACGAAAGTCCTGCTAGTCCTGCTTTCTTGTTTGTTTTCAGGCGAAATGGGCTCGTAGACAGCTCCAGTAACAGTATTAAGTACGGAGATTTCACCATCTCACTCTTTGTCTCGAACTGTGATTGAAAGCACCTTATGGGATTCACCATGCGCCACATCACCCTTGCACCCTTCAGCACCCCTTCACCACCCTTGCTTCGTGAACTCCCCAAACATTCTGCCTTCTTACACCCCTTTTACACCCATGCACAAACTTGGCCACCAAATGGCTACGCAGCGATCATTATACAGACGCGTAAATGTGAACATCATTCGCTACACACTGTAGCTCTAATCATTTTTAAACCAAACCAAACCGTGTTCATAGGTCTTCACTAAATAGGTGAGCCGATAATGACTCAAAATAAAATAAAATAAAATAATCATTGCATCATCGCTGGCTGCAAGCTTGGGTACCCAACAGAGCAGCGCGCTCCTATCAATACGCCTTGGGCTGACCTTACACACCCGAGGCCTTTTCTGAATACATTCTGCCGGCGCTGGAATAAAAGATTTATCGCGAGGGTACTGCGATGTCAGCACTGTTGCTGTTTAAGTGATAAAACAGTTCGCCCGAACAGCGAAGCGCACGCGCGGGCCCGGTCTCGCGGTTTGGACTCGCGACGCGCGCGATTCCCCGCGGCGCGAGCGCAACGCGGACCCGTTCTCGCGGTTTAGACGCGCGCGATTTCCCCGAGTGAGCGAACTGTTTTATCACTTAAACAGCAACAGAGCTGACATCGCAGTACCCTCGCGATAAATCTTTTATTCCAGCGCCGGCAGAATGTATTCAGAAAAGGCTTCGGGTGTGTAAGGTCAGCCCAAGGCGTATTGATAGGAGCGCGCTGCTCTGTTGGGTACCCAAGCTTGCAGCCAGCGATGATGGAATGATTATTTTATTTTATTTTATTTTGAGTCATTATCGGCTCACCTATTTAGTGAAGACCTATGAACACGGTTTGGTTTGGTTTAAAAATGATTAGAGCTACAGTGTGTAGCGAATGATGTTCACATTTACGCGTCTGTATAATGATCGCTGCGTAGAAGCACGGCACCGTTTTCTCCGTAGCGAACATGCATTCCTTTCTTTCTTTATTGGTTCGCGCCGGCCGAGTGGCGATATCCTATTACATCCGGAACGAGGACCGATTGTCTTGCGTAAGCATACATGTCTGTGCCGTCTTTTGGCGATGGCAGGATAATTATTGACCTGAGGAATAATATGGATTTATGTGGTTGTGAAAATAGACTTTGTGTTTGTGAGTGTGAAAATGTTAGTGTGTGTGTGTGTGTGTGTGTGCGCGCGCTGGGACCCCACTTGACAGGTAAGTGTTTGCCTTTTCGTGTGACACGAGTGATACATTTATGTACTATTGCGTGAAATAGTGGTTTTAAAAAATAAGGGCAGTCGCGTTTGCATTGCTATCTGTAGGATAGGACGAGCGTTTTTAATGGAATTGCCTCGCGAACCTGGTGAAGTCTTTGTTTTGGGCAGGGTATTTTATGAGTGCCCGACGCCGGTCCTGCTGTTGTTTGTTTGTTTGTTAGTATGTATCTGTCACGTTCGTAGCGCTGTTCAAGCGCCATCCGCCTAGCGATAAGCGGCGATTCTCCGATTATTCCTGAGCGGTACGACTTAAGCCTTTTCCCTGCTCACTTAAGGAAATTTGTGTATCCCTGTCCTGTGACACAAATGCGTGTAATTTTTCGCGGTTCTTTTCTTCTTTCACTGCTTTTACTCAGAATGTTGGTGAGGGGGGAAAAGTCAGCATCCAGGTAGAGCAGGAGAAAGCCGCTCGGCAGAGGAGAGTTCATCAGAAAGGGATTTGTTTGTTTGTTTTTTGTTATATGTTGATGAGTGTCAGTATTCACTAGAGGTGTACGAATATTCGAAATTTCGGATATCGTTGGAATATTGTTGATATTCGAACCCTATTCGTATTCGAAAATTTGATAATCGAGAAATTCGAATATTCGAAAATGTCGAATAATAGAGCACAAGCGCCAGCATTCCCGCTAAAATGAACAGAATTCCAGGTATTGTGATTAATTTTGCGAAAATTCCACGTTTGGCACGTCCTTAGCGCGATTTCCAATTGGAATCTGACTTCATGTGCATCCAGCAAAACCGCAAGTTGGCTTCACAGCATGCTTCCGCGCATTGCATGCAGCCAACTTTAAGGCACAACGTCTGGTAGGCTACCTAGCCGATTTGATTTTTTTGTGTGCTTTCGTTATTTTTTAAAGATAATACAGACTCGAAGAAGTGTTTGTTTGTTTGTTAGTATGTGCCTGTCACGTTCGTAGCGCTGTTCAAGCTTTATTTGCTTTGCAAAAATTCAGACTTTATGGTATTAAGCTGTTCGAGTAGAAGTGACTTTCCCTGCTCGCTTAAGATAAATTGTGTATCCCTGTCCTGTGCTTTCTTCACGAAGGGACAATGCAAATGAGTATTTAGCATTATGCAATAATTATCTGATAGCAGAAATGGGTGTCTTTGTCACAGTTTATTAGCGTGTGTGTCGATATTTTATTTTATTTTTCTCTCTTATAGCTATGCGAGCAAAAGTGCGTGTAATTTTTCGCTGCTCTTTTCTTATTTTCTCTACTTTTATGTAGAAGAAAGCCCCCTGCGTAAAAGCTGAATAGTGTTCTATCAGTGGAAGTGGGGTTGTTTGTTTGATTTTGTTGGGTGTTCGATATCTTGACGAAGTAAGCAGTGCTTAATTTTACAGGTTTTTGAGCAGAAATGCTGGTATCTGAGCACGGAGTAGATATATTTCTCTGCTCCTTAAGAAAATTTGTACGTCGTTTTCCAAGCAGACCGCGTTTAGTTTACGCGAAATAGAAAAATGAAGTTGTGTATGCTCTATGATGATCCGCCGCAGGCTTAGCCCTTTTCCCCGATGAGCAGTGTTTTGTATGCGATGTCGCATGTCTGGACTTGTTCAGTAGTGTTGCAATTTTTACCCTTTAATATCTTGTTGGTGTCGTCTTGTGTTAGACGTTGAGCTTCGTAGCGACGTGCGGTAACGCTACGATTATTCCTGAGCGCACCGTGTGTTTAATGCGTTGTACCCTGTGCGTGCGTGCGTGTGCTTTTTTTCCCCTGATTTGTGACGTCATCGTGGCATGTCTGGACTTGTTTAGCAGTGTTGCAGTTCTTCCCGCCGCTAGTATGTTGTTGGTGTCATGTTGTGTTAGCCGCGTGGCGATGTGTGGTGACCTGAGGTCTTAAGCCTTTTCCCTGCTCACCTAAGGAAATTTGTGTATCCCTGTCCTGTGCTTTCTTTACGCAAGGGTAATGCGGCTGTGTATGTGGCACTATCAGATACCAGACATGAGTGTCTTTTTCTCAGTTTATTGGCGTGCGCTACGGTTTCTTGCAGTTACAGCTATTGGAGCGCAAATGCGTGTAATTTTTCGCTGCTCTTTTCTTATTTTCTCAACTTTTTATGTAGAAGAAAGCCTCCTGCGTAAAAGCTAAATAGTGTTCTACCAGTGGAAGTGGGGTTGTTTGTTTGATTTTGTTGGGTGTTCGATATGTTGAGGAAGTCAGCTGTTAAAGGTATCCGTGAAGAAATGCTTGCATCTGAGCGCAGGATAGGAATTCCTGAAGCACGGCACCCTCAGTGTAAATTAATTATTTTGGATATGAGTCTGCTTCCCTGCATGACAAGGCTGAAATGGGAAGAGAGAAAAAATTGGAGCGCTTCATTAGTAGCGATCCAAGTAATAGGGCAATTATAGTTTCCATAGAAAGTAGAATTTTAATGGGCTCCTAAAATTATAGTTTAGTTGTAGCTTTTCTAAACTGCAATGCAATAATCATTAATATAGTATAGGAATGCTATCGTGTTCCCGTAAAGGCGTTCTGTCTTGTGCTTTGGAATGCGCGAATAGAACTTTGCTCCCAGGCTTTTCCCGCCTTTATGCTCGCAATGCGCGAATGGAACTTTGCCCACCCGGCTTCCGCGCCTTTTTTGCTCGCAGGTGTAGCCTCAGACAACGAATGTGTGAGCATAGAAAGGGTCATGTATTACATAAGCCTGGAGGTGATGTTGAGTGGTTTCACTTATTATTATTTTAAAAGAGCAGTGGTAGTTTACTGTAATTCTTATGACCATGATGAGCCTTTGGGGTGAAAATCGTTAATATGTAGGGTGCTTTTTTGTTGAATTTTAATGAGAGAATGAATGTCATTAAGAGTAGGACAAAGGAAATAATCTTGCGATTCAATGAATAATAGGAGTCTTTGCCGGTGTCTTCTTCAGACAGGATGTGATGACGTCACACAGTCTGTAGCAATGCATTGACCGTTACTAGAAAAAAGTGTGGCAAAATAGTGTGTATTGTCCTGGGCAGATTTATGATGAGCACTGTTTTTGAATAAGAGGAGTGCGTGTGCTTAGAAATAGTTTGATGCTGGTTTCCTTCTTTGTTTCTTTTCGCTTTTCCCCCCTTGTCTGACAAACATGTGCTGACATGTCTGGGCTTGTTCTGACATGCTTTCCTTCTACATGTAGTTTTTTTCTTTTTGTACAAGGCATATTCTTGACGATAGTGCTGCCTTGAATGGGAGTAGAGCTATTCTTAATAATTTTGCGATTCATTTAGTTCAGAGAGTAACCGCGAGGGGGACAGGTGTGTGACTTTATGTCTTGCTGAACCATTTTTTTTTTCCTGTACAGTAAGACTTTGGGAATGAAATGCTACAATCTCCTCTTGTCTATGGTGTTTTTCTGCAATAGTTCCCTACGCAATCATTATAGTAGAATAAAGGAAATAATCTAGGGACAGTGATTCAATAAATAACAGGTGCCCTGTCTAGAGCGTACGCGTCCTTGAGCCACGCAGGTGCATGATGACGTCATACTGTGGCTTCATTGTAGATTGACCAAAGGAGCATTAGTGGAAAAAAACAGGGTAGCCCTGAGACAATAGGATGACGTCACGACCAATGAGAACGGCCAGCAGGGGGCGCAAGGATTCACTTCTCTCTTGGACGCTGACGGGTCTCGACACGCAAATTCTGCTCCTGGCGTTGGCCGTCAGTGGAAGAGCGTAGCTTCGGTGGGGTTCTGTCTGCCTCTGATGGGGTGCGGATGTGTGGTTCGTCACTGGTGAATGGTGTTCGACGATGCAGGTGGATTTTGTGACGAGCGGATTTACAATGTGGGAATGCTGTGAACGGGAAAAATGATGGTGAGTGCCTTTTTCACTCTGTTCAAGTGTTTGTTTTCCTCTGTTGCCCAGCAGTCGTACGATTTGTCCTGACGTGTCCTGACATGCCCCGATATGCATGCTTTCCTTTGTTGACGCTTAGTATTTTTTTCTCTTTTGACAAGGAACATTGTTGTCTTGACGATAGTGCTGCCCTGAGTTCTGCGCTCCTGGTTACCCGTACTCTGTGCTGATTTGTTGAGTGCCTAGTCCTCTTATTTGTCGTTGATGGAGTTACGTGTTAGGATATTTTGTTCTTTTGCAAGTCTCATTTAGTAAGACTTTGGAATTCCTACGATCAGCTTTCATGCATGGTGCTCTTCTGCAATAGTTTCCTATTCAATCGTTATAGAAGAATAAAGGAAATAATCATGGGATAGTGATTCAATAAATAATAGGTCCCCTGTCTAGAGCGTACGCGTCCTTGAGCCACGCAGGTGCATGATGACGTCATACTGTGGCTTCATTGTAGATTGACCAAAGGAGCATTAGTGGAAAAAACAGGGTAGCCCTGAGACAATAGGATGACGTCACGACCAATGAGAACGGCCAGCAGGGGGCGCAGGAATGCTCTTCTCTCTCTTAGCCTCACGACCAATGAGAACGGCCAGCAGGGGGCGCAGGAATGCTCTTCACTCTTAGCCTCTCGGAGGTGGTCGCCCCAGAGGGCGCTAGGAGCGCGTATGCGTAGCGGCCGCGGAGCGGCGCCCCAGTCAGTTTCTCTCCGGCTGTCGCAAAAAGCAGACGTGCGCTCCCCGCGCTCGCTCAGTTTCTGGCTGGCTGTCACGGAGAGCAGTCGCATCGGTCTGCGCTCCTGCTGTGGTGAGGTGATTTGTTGTGTAACTAATGCTTTCGTCAACTTTGTTCCCGCTTTGTTTGCGATTTTCGTGCCAGTGCTGGTTGCTGTTGTCCGGGCATTCCCGCCATTTTCTATCATCTTCTGCCTTGGGACCGGGAGTAGCGCTGGCATGATTCTTAATAATTTTGTTGTGAGATTAGTTGAGAAAGTAACCGCTAGGGGATGCAGCTGCGGGGTTTTATACAGGAGAAAAAAACCATTACGAGTCAGTTTCTGCCTGCCTCTCGGATGGAGCAGTCGCATCGGTCTGCGCTCCTACTGTGGTGAGGTGATTTGTTGTGTAACTAATGCTTTCGCCAACTTTGTTCCCGCTTTGTTTGCGATTTTCGTGCCCGTGCACGTCGGGTGCTGGTTGCTGTTGTCCGGGCATTCCCGCCATTTTCTATCATCTTCTGCCTTGGGACCGGGAGTAGCGCTGGCCTGATTCTTAATAATTTTGTTGTGGGATTAGTTGAGGAAGTAACCGCTAGGGGGTGCAGCTGTGGGGCTTTATACAGGAGAAAAAAACCATTACGAGTCAGTTTCTGCCTGCCTCTCGGATGGAGCAGTCGCATGGTTCTGCGCTCCTACTGTGGTGAGGTGATTTGTTGTGTAACTAATTGTTTTTTCTTGTTAGCTATTGATGGTTTGCATACTCTTGCTTTCCCAGCCCCTGTATTACAAGTGTTTTTCTCCTTGCATGCCCAGAGCTGTCCTAACTTGCCCAGACATGCCGTGATGACGTCACAGCTGACGTCACAGGATGTCCGGAACTGGTGGTCATAGCTGCAATGCTTTGCAACCTGCCTCTGTGCTCCGTCGCCCAGCGACGGTCACCGGCCTTTCCGGACCGCTTCCTTCAAGATGGCGTCGTTGATCTTCAACTAAACTCCTTCTCTCCACTCTATCTCTATCTATTTTTTTATTTTTTATGACCACGTTTATCCGGAAACGCACAGGGTGGTCTGGACACTAGTTAGACGCTCCCCAATTAGTGTGATGACTCATTGGATGATGCTGATTAATGTGGGGGGTCCCAATTAGCTCTAATTGCTAATTAATGGCGTCCAGAAGCCTTGTAGCGTTTCCGGATAAGCGTGGTCAGTACTTACTACTCTTAAATACCTTGAAATAAAGAATAGCCGTTTTCTCCCTTCAACATAACAGCCCATAACAACCGAATATTACTCTAGCTGTGCCTATTTACTGTCCCGCTAGCTGACTCCAATGTCCAGCGTCTCCACTGTCCTCCTGGCAGCTTTTCCTTCTGTACCGTTAGGTTAGGTTAGGTTAAGGTTAGGTTAGGTTAGGCTAAGGTTAGGTTAGGCTAGGCTAAGGTTAGGTTAGGTTAGGTTTCGGTTAGGTTAGGTTAAGGTTAGGTTAGGTTTAGGTTAGGTTTAGGTTTAGGTTAGGTTAGGTTTAGGGTTAAGTTTAGGGTTAGGGTAGGTCAGGGTTAGGTTAGGGTTAGGTTTTTCCTTCTGTACTGTTAGGTTAGGTCTAGCTTAGGTTTAGGTTAGGTTTAGGTTAGATTTAGGTTAGGTTTAGATTAGGTTAGGTTTAGGTTAGGGATAGGTTAGGTTAGGTTAGGGTTAGGTTAGGGTTAGGTTTAGGGTTAGGTTTAGGGTTAGGTTGGGGTCAGGTTAGGGTTAGGTTAGGTTAGGGTTAGGTTAAGTTAGGTTTAGGTTAGGTTAGCTTTAGGTTATGTTAGGTTAAGGTTAAGTTTAGGTTAGGTTTAGGTTACGTTTAGGTTAGGTTAGGTTAGGTTAGGGTTAGGTTAGGTTAGGTTAGGTTCGGTTAGGTTAGGTTAGGTTCCCCGGGTGACTCTAGCTGCCCCGTTAACATGCTGCAAAGCCCTCCAGCGTCGTCGTTATATGGAGCGAAGTGGCCACGCCCCGCCACATTTGAAGGCTTCGAGTCCACTCATGCACGACATCAATGAATGTGTAACACCCTTCGTCTTTAGCATGTTCTTTCCACACTCACTAAAGATGGACACTTCTCCCTTGACACTTTGGATGACCGCACGCAAAATTTTGCGTACGACCCGTGCGGCTCAAAACCAAACCGGAGACTGTGTCACGAGCTACTCTTCAGCACTCGAGTCTTGTAAGGTAGCGCAATTTTGTCTGTTGAGGCGTATATCTTTCGTGAGAGCATGTGCACCCTGGCAACAAAGGTGGGTAAGCTGTACCTCCTGTTCAGAGAGGTTGTTGACCTTATCATGTGCAGCGACATCTCTGTTGACCATGTGCCGTACCTTTGTCGCCGGATTCAGTTCTTCAGACAGGAATTTGTTTCCACGCACGTTGCTTCCACGAGGTAGTGTTCCATGGAAGATGCGTTACATCCTTCACTATATCCAATGTACATATGCAAGCAGGGGCCCCTCGTTTCATTGTGGTCGACGAGGTGTGAGGGAACGCATGAATACTGTCAATACTTCATAAACAGCAAGAAATAGGGAAACTTTCAAAAGCATAGCATTGTCACTTGCCCAGCGTAACCAACTCCTACCAGATGTATTTGTTGACGCAGCAGGCCTCAGCTGCGACCCCGACAGCAGAAGGCTGCAAGAAAGCTTCCTTCCGAAGATGAACCTGAGTTGCTCAGGTTGCATATTACGAATAATGACGGGCAGGAAGCAACCTTTGTCTCCATAAAAACTAGAAAACGGAATGGCGGAGCGCACGTGGCAGGAATGTGAAGGTGACTTGCCAGAGTTACATCACCAGTATATATTCGATAAACTGCCACATCATTATGTTGCCTAGAAGGCTCACAACAACAGGCTGTGACGGCCACTTACACGCTTCCGTTGTAACACGCAGCCAATAATTATATCTCGCGGATGCATTTTCGCACTACGAGCCAGATTTGTTGAGTGTGCGGAGTAACGGACAAAAAAAGACGCGCACGTCATGCACTGTATCATATTTGTAGGTTGCAATCTGAAGCACTCATCTTGCAACCCTTTGCACAGTCTGAGGTGCGGTATTGTGTGATGCACACAATGTTGCTATGAACATGGGCTGAGGTACATGCTCAATATATTATTTTGTTACATTTCTTTAATAGTGTTCTTATGTGTCAGTGCCTCTGGATGTCATGCTAGTCTGTGAGCGAGAGGAATGCAAGTTTTATGTGCATTATGCAGAAGACACAGAGCTAATTCAGCATAAACCTGTCCATGTTCCGATGACGCTCCTTTATCCTTCAATGATCCTTCCCAAGCACGAAAGTCCTGCTAGTCCTGCTTTCTTGTTTGTTTTTAGGCGAAATGGGCTCGTAGACAGCTCCAGTAACAGTATTAAGTACGGAGATTTCACCATCTCACTCTTTGTCTCGAACTGTGATTGAAAGCACCTTATGGGATTCACCATGCGCCACATCACCCTTGCACCCTTCAGCACCCCTTCACCACCCTTGCTTCGTGAACTCCCCAAACATTCTGCCTTCTTACACCCCTTTTACACCCATGCACAGAGTTGGCCACCAAATAAAGTGGACGGGGGAATTATTTATTTTCCCAGGAAAGGTCAGCCAGAATGACGGCTTGGCATTCCTTAAGAAATGATTCTTTAGTGCGTAGTCTTGCGGTAGTTAAAAGTAAGACGATTGGGATTTAGCGGTCTTCCGCCGTCCCACACACCATGTCAGAGGCTGCTGAGGAGACCGCTATCACCCAGGTAGTGAAGAATCGCCGCGGTTACACCACTGCACGGTGTGCCGAGTAGTGTTGCGAAAGAGATGGAGTACCCGAGGCTGGCCAGGCGAGACACTAAAAAACACTAGGCCAAACACCACGTCAGACGCCAGGCAAAAGCAAGTGCTTTACACCCACAACACCCTCGAAGCACCCGTTATGCTCAGTTACTTTATTTTTTTATCCTTAAGCTGTATTTAAGGGTGTGTGGAGATATTCACTCCCTGATTACATCCCAGTTACGCCAGTGTTCAAATTTGAAGAGTGCAAATTCCAAGTGCTTCCCGGAAATAAAAGGTTAAATTCAAATCAGGTGACAACAGGCGCTGCACTGCTATAGTGTACGTTTATTTGAAACACATCCTTGATGTGGTGTGCTGCCGTGGGTCGGGGTGGGATAAGTTGCCTTCCAGTCTTCGCAACTGCGAGAAAAGAGTGGCGCGAAATCAGCAGCCATGCTTGCGTTCGTACAGGTTCCAGTACAGGGGCGGTTTAAAGGGGGAGGGGCGAGGGAGGAAGGGGGGTGACCGTCCCCCATACGGTTGTGTTCCCTATGTAAAAACCCTTTATCCTGAATGATGCTCTGCCGCAAAGCACGAAATTTCCTTCAGACTGCCCCCCATGACACAACCTTAAATCCGCCCCTGTTCCAGTATTTACATGGATACGGCGTATATGGCCTTTGATCAGGAATTGGAAATGACAGGCGGAGGTATCCCAAAGCGAAGGGTAACTCAGGACAGAATAAGAGTCCAGTGACAACTCATTTAAATCCACGAACCGGACACGTGATTGTGACGGTCAATGGGAAGACCCTACACGCTGCAGTCTGAGAGCAATTCTGATGCACCACCGTGGCATCTCTCCAGGAATTCAGAGCCCTTATCTTTTAAATCTTATCTTTACAAAAACCGCTTTGCTGACTTTGCCTTATTTTTCTTATCTTTAAAAAAAACGCTTTGCTCGACCTTGAATTTTCCCCACGTAATCACTAACCTCCTTGCCTTTCGGAACGCTCGTCAATTCCTGCCTGCTGTCCCGTTTCGTCCCCTTGTTCGTGAACCTCCCATTTCTGTAACCGGTCTGGAGCAAAGATCACTTCATTCGCGTAATCCCCTCCACACTCTAACAAAGCCGCCATTCACTCCGGCCGTAAAAGCCTGTACGGGCACTATCTTCCCTCCGGGCTGTTGACCCACAATTCGCATGAACCTTTAACACGTATTGCTAACTGCTTAAATGCCCTGAAAGAAGAAATAGCCGTTTTTCCCCCTTCAACATAACAGCCCATAACAACCCAATATTACTCTAGCTGTGCCCGTTTTACCGCCCCGCTAGCTGACTCCAATGTCCAGCGTCACCAACGTCCTCCTGGCGGCTTTTCTTTCTGTACCGTAACGTTAGGTTCATAGGAGGATTTTGCTAGCGAGCCCGGCGGTTGCGCAAACCGCCTTGCTCCTGGCATCACCAAATAATTTGAATCTTCATGGCGTTTCATTTCTGTAGACTCTCGCGCGGTTATTTGTGAAGATTAAACTTTTCTTGTTTTTTTTTCTTTCGTATTAGCACCGCGAAGCAACTGCGACTATGAGTGGCGTTCTCACGTGGACAGATAGAGAGATGAAACGGATGTTGTTGTTGCCTGCACAACTCGCTCTGAGCTATGCGACCTCGAGCAAGTTCTTTATTGATAGAAGAGCCCTCGAACGCCCTTGAGGGTGCAAAAGAAGACATTTCCAGGGAAAAGCACCCTTTCAAATGGTGTTTTACACAGGTTACACCCTCTAAAAAGGGGTGTTCCAGACCATACGTGAAAAAAGTGGTGTGGGTTATAGGACCAGCCATTTACACCCATAAGGGTATTCTTCAGTTTACAGTGTATCATAGAAGACTGGTACTATAGGATTCCGCTCAGACTATACGTCACGGTCTGCGGGCCCGTCCATTCACCAGAGATAATGCGCTAGTTCTGATAACTCACATTACTGTAGGCAACGGTCAGTCCGGTCCGGTCTTGCGTCACGGCGCTCCATAGAATCCGGTGATCTGAGGAAAACATTACGCCTCATCAGAGGAGTCCGACTGAGGTCATTCGGAAGACGCCGGCAGGTCCCTGCCACACTGCCACAAGCCATGACTTCGCACCAGTGATTCCCCCAGAAATTCACTGCTGGGGGGTGGGGGGGGGGGGTGCTGAGCTTTCAGGGGAGGGGGGTTATGCTTGGTGAAGGCTCCACTTAAGGAATTTTTCTTAGACACAGAACGAGTCGTGGCACAATGGTGGCATAACTGCACAGCTTTTCCGTTTTAGTGTTATTACGTTAGAACAGAGTACAGTAGAATACAGATGCAATATGAACGGCATTTGAACATTAAGATGCATAATCGCACGACCGACAAAGGAAAAAGACTGGCACCTTGTCTCACGAAGCTCAATGAATACCTAGCAGCCAAGGGGAAAAACCTTGGACGAAAAAAGCAGAATACCTCGCTTGATTGAGTTGGGCGCAAATGGTTCTTGATGATCCACATTGAGTTTGTGTGTCCGCACGCATTTTTGCTCGTATATGTGCGCAATATATGCATTGAGCAGTCACTTTCGAATGATTCTGGACAAATGCATGGTACTGGCATCTGCATGACTGGGGCCCTACAGCCCAAGTTTGACAGTACAGGATGTAATTCGCTGCGCCGGACTCCATACCAGAACGTGTTGGTGGCCGAGCTGGGTGAGGTCTCCTGAGAAATTACAGGGGGGGGGGGGGTTGCAAAAATGCAGGGAGGGTGTACACGCCCCATGGGGGGTAGGGAAATCCCTGCTTCGCACGACACTTTACACGTCGATAGCACACGATCACTCACTCAAAATGGCGCCCCTTTCTCAAGACTTGCTACAAGCGGCCTTTTTGTGGCATTTCGCGCACGCGTTAAAACGTGGTGGTGCTAGTGGCAACGCTGTTTCCTGTTCGGTATGGCATTAGAGAGTTCTAGTAGACCGTTACGAACGCACGGAACGCTAACGCAGAGTACGTAGTTCTCGACCGTGAAACGGATAGCAAAAGAGTTTTAGCAGATCGTCAGGCAACGCTACGAACGGTACGGTAAGAACTGTGTTGCCATCCAACGGCGATAACATGAACTACCGTTCGCAAGTT
Source organism: Ornithodoros turicata (assembly GCF_037126465.1). Taxonomy (NCBI): domain Eukaryota; kingdom Metazoa; phylum Arthropoda; class Arachnida; order Ixodida; family Argasidae; genus Ornithodoros; species Ornithodoros turicata. The sequence goes on from NW_026999426.1 coordinate 442,853, forward strand.
GTCTAGGCATCTGTTTCTGAACGAATTGCCTAATAAAACTACGTTTTCATGCTCTGTTTTTGTTTTCTTTGCGTTCGAAAATTAATTTGTTGTTCCACCAGCAAGCGAAAGGACAACGGACACCCCCTCTCGGTCAGTTCACCGCTATCACTCGCCGTTATGGCGGACGCTGCTGCTCGCTCGGACTGGCAGCATCCAGAGACCAGAAGTTTGTGTTTTCGTATGGTATACAAGGTATACAGCTTCTTTTAAGAAGATGTAGTCCCTCGTACTGAAGCGCAGTCTCGTAGCCTTCACTTCGGACACAGTCGAGGAGGTGTTGCAGGCAGCCATGTTGTTTTGTGCGACGAAAACAACGTAGAGGACGGAACGCAAAAAGATTAGCCGATCGTTCGAACGTGAAACGCGGAAGCCAAGTTTCCTTTCCCGCGCACGCGCTCTTGCTCACGTGGAGAACAGCGTTCCTTCCGTTCACTGCGTAACGCTCTACTAAAACTCACTGTTATATCAAATTTTCCAAAAGGAGAAAATAGAGTCTTTGTTGTTCCAGGCGACCTTGACAGTGAGGGAAGCAGGCAGGAGATTCCATCGCTCACCTTCCGATTATTTAACAGATTACTGACTGCAATCCCTACCACCTTTCAAACTTCATCTCTAACACCTTAAAAGCTTCGGTTCGAGCATACAAGGTTAGATTAAGAAGGGACTGCTGCGGATACGAAGTTTGAAAGAGGGTAGGGAGGGGAATATGTTTATTAAGAAAATGAGTGGAAAGGTCAGCCAGAAGAAGACCAGACGCTTGCTATTCCAGGTAGGAGTCGGAAGCGAGCTTCTGACGGAATTAAATATTTGGCTTGGCAATCACTGCTCGTGTTGTCTGTCTCTTTTAGTTTCGCTGTCCTTGAGTATTATCGTTTTTTATGTATCGTTTCACGTGACGGTGGCGCTTCCTAAAAGGCCGCGAACGGGCCGACACAATGGTTGGCCATATGAAGATATCTATTGATGTATTTGAAAAAAAAAAAAAAGACAATCCGCAGTAGAGTACCGTAATAAATGTATCTGTATGCGCATTGTATCTTATCTATATTACCAAACGGTCCGCAGGATAAAACAATCTCTTACCGCACAGCAGTTTGTGAGTCGGAAGCTTTTGCTCACGTTGATGTACGATGTACCTGGCGTGCCACTTGTCCCCATGTTGTAGGAGGTGTACGCCACTTTTGTGGGAGGCTTCCCTGCCTCTCCGGTCAGGGTTCGCCCTTCCATGATCTTCATGATTATGCACAGGTAATCGGTCTTTCCTGTGTGGCTGAACCTGACACTATATCCATCCTTGACGGTGACTTCGGCGCTAGAAAACATCAAACGTCAGCTGCTCGAGGTTACATTACTTCTGAAAAAGGAGCTCACAAGAATATCGTGCGTTTCCTTAAAGGCATTAGAAAAGCTTGGTGACGTGACAAACATACGACAAACTCCAACGAAGAGAGCTGAATTTTCATTGTATCATCGCCTTTGAGAGAATGTGTTCGACAAAGTACCGACAAAGCTCACCACGCACTCACCTAACATTCTACGAATACAAACCTCCGTGAGAAACGCAGCCGATACCTGCACCATGCACAGGTATACATCCGCCTCCTGGCACACGACACGCAGCTAGGGGCCTCACACCCAAAACGGTTCCCACATTAGGAAAACTGACGCGTGAGCTACAATGAACATCAACCCACAGCAACACATCTCGTGCGTTTCCCGTAATATAACCTACGGGCGCGCACTTTCTTTGCATAAAGACGAGTTCTTTTCCGAGGAACTTCCGGCGATTCTTACATGCAATCCAAGTAAATGCTGGCGTCTTGTAAAACGAAAGGAACATAACGACAACAGGCTTTGTGATGCAAATGGCTCGTCTGTCCCCGATCATCAGTGCGCTGATATTTTTAACGATGCATTCATTGGCGACTTCGTTCATAATCAACCTGCTAATATCCCTGCTATTCCACTGCTTCATTTACATTGTCTGTCGGATTTCACTGTTTCTTACAACGGCATGTGAAAGTTAATTGATTCTCTCAAGATGTCGCATCCTGTTCCGATGATCTGAACACAAAAATACGAAAAAGTACGAAGTTCATATCATGTTACTTCCCTACAGACATTTTCAACGAGGCGCTCTCAAGAGGGGAGGTGTATAGGGCCTGGAGAATTACTAAAGTTATTCTTCTCCATAAAGGTGGTTCCACAACTAGTCCGCTTAACAACAGCCCTGTACTATCACTCATGCAAACTATCAGAACACGTAACTTTTTCGAACAATACGGATTTTGTAGAATTCCGACATTTTTTCTTCCCTTTCCAAAACGGCTTCCGTCGAGGCTTTTCGTGTACCACTCATCTTGCATGGTTCATACACGACCTTCATTACCATCTTGGTCAGGATATGAGCAGTGACTTATCTTCCTCGACTTAAAAAAGCATTCGATAAGGTCCCCCCATCAATCAGACTTCTCGCTAAACTATCTCAACTAAATCTTCCGGACAATCTAATGCAGTCGTTTTCAAATTATCTTCCCTTACGGAGGCATTTACGCGTGTTAACAATTATTTATTATGAAGTCTTTATCTTCCGTTATATCAGGCGCTGTCATGGGGCCTTTATTATTTCTCATATACATTAAGGCCATTTCACATAGCGTCAGCTCCATGGTTCGCCTTTTTCCCGGCGACTGGGTCATTTACAGGCACATCATCAGCTGATCGAACACTACTCCTGAACGTCCATCAAGTTTTAGATTCCTGGTTCTCCACATGGATGGATACCACAGAATCTGTCTAAATGCACATGTCTGCACGTTGGGAAACATCAAAATGTCCATCCATGCACACTGAGCGGCACACCTATTACCAACATGCCATAAGTACCATTGGTCTTGGTTAATATGGCCATGCCACTGGAGGCTTGACGTAATCGTCAAGCCTCCGAAGAAGAAAAGAACTCGAACTCGAAGTGCCTCAAGGCGACGTCACGCTAAGGGACCTCCCCCGTCGTCAGACGGACGCTGTCGACATATTGATGGCTGATCGTTGGCTACGATGCAAGGAGGGAAGACACGTGCGTACATCGTACATCGAAAGCCCTTCATCCTTGAACTTTTTCAATTTTACAACAAAGCATCCCCTTAACACAGCGCGGCTGTGGGTCATAAGCCGGTTATTCCTGTACATTGCATTCAGTGCGACAACAAAGGTGTCAACCAGCTGGCGAACAGTATCAAAATGGCGGGCACCAGGTGGCTGATAAGCGGATTCTTCTTCGATTCAGGCCTTGTGGCCGGTGCAACGGCGACTCTGACGCAAGAAAAAAACATCAGAGCGTGGCCAAACTCTTCCTATCAATGGCTCTGCGCTCCAGAGGCATAGTGCGCACTCCGTCGGTCACCTGCGGTCGTCGCCGTTCTTTTTGTTTTCTTTTTTTTTTTCGTTCCACAACAGGCACCGCAGCGGAAAGACATTGGAGTCACCTTAGCGCCCCTTTAAAAAGTGCTGTCGCATTTTAAAAGATGTGGCAACCTAACTTTTGGTAACGAAAAATATACGGTCAGAAAAGCTGCTATATGCACACATTTCGAATGGAACATGGCGGTTTCAGCACAGCTGCGTTCAGCTACCGCCAGGGGTGCCATAGATGTTGACACGAAAATTAGGTCCCACATCACTGTTGGCGTCGTTGCGGTTTGGTGCACTGTCGGTGACCTTATACCTGCTCCCGTTCACAACACTTCTCCCCTTCCCCAATCCCTTCCCACACCCCTTTCCCCTTCCTTCTCTCCGATAGGAGTAGCAGGCCTCCAGCAATTGGCGAGCCTCTCTTCAAAACCCACAACCAAACAAACTCACGAGAGATGTGGACATCTATACTGCCCATTCGAAATGCACATAGTTCAATGTTTGCGTTGCTGTTCAAGTGAGTTCTACTGCATCGTACGCGACCAACTTTATGTACTATAAGGGATAGCGCTGATCGTTCTGCGCAGGCGCCAGACATAAAGGGGAGCCTCGCGCATTTCACAGAGCCACCACGCCTCTCCTTGCGTACTCGTGCAGGCGACAACGTACGATGAACTAAAACGCACTATTGTTGCACGGAGTTTAGTTACCATAATTTGTTTCTCGACTCGTATTGCAGTTCGTCAACGGAAGTGCGTCCTGAAACCAGTCAAAGCCTAAAGTGCGCTAATCTGGATCGACTTTTATCTGCACACACCCTGTATCTTAAGTTGGACTAGTTTGAGCATGTCGTAAAATACCCCGGCATCGCGATGCGCATCGAGTTTCTCAAGAGCGTTCGGTGAGCGACGTTGCTACATGGTCGAACCCAATGCGTATTGAAAGGTTGGTTTGTCAACAGGCGGCGCTAACAGCCCCGAGACGGTACGCTGGGATTCACAAATATGTTCCTCAAAACGTCGTTTAGTAAATCTCTCCCACACCAAAAAGTCGGGAATAACCGCGTCCGCTTCCGCATTGAGGTGTTTGCTAACCCTTTACGTGGAACGGGGGGAAGGCTCCATCCACGAAGCGGCAAAAGATCGCAGAATGGCCAAACTCTCCCTATGCTAACTCCCTAACTAAACTCCCTAAACTCCTCCCTAAACTCTCCCTAACTCTCCCCTCTCTGAGGCAGTACTCTGGGATTGACAAATATGTTCCTAAAAAGTCGACAACAACCACATCCGCTTCCGCATTGTGGTGTTTGCTAACCCTTTACGGGGAACGGGGAGAAGGCTCCATTCACGAAGCGGCAAAAGATCGGAGAATGGCCAAACTCTCCCTATAAATGGCTCTGCGAGGCAGTACCCTGGGATTGACAAATATGTTCTTAAAAAGTCGACAATAACCACATCCGCTTCCGCATTGTGGTGTTTGCTAACCCTTTACGGGGAACGGGGAGAAGGCTCCATTCACGAAGCGGCAAAAGATCGGAGAATGGCCAAACTCTCCCTATAAATGGCTCTGCGAGGCAGTACCCTGGGATTGACAAATATGATCCTAAGAAGTCGACAATAACGACATCCGCTTCCGCATTGTGGTGTTTGCTAACCCTTTACGGGGAACGAGGGGAAGGATCCATCCACGAAGCGGCAAAAGATTGGACAATGGCCAAACTCTCCCTATAAATGGCTCTGCGAGGCAGTACCCTGGGATTGACAAATATGTTCCTAAAAAGTCGACAACAACCACATCCGCTTCCGCATTGTGGTGTTTGCTAACCCTTTACAGGGAACGGGGAGAAGGCTCCATTCACGAAGCGGCAAAAGATCGGAGAATGGCCAAACTCTCCCTATAAATGGCTCTGCGAGGCAGTACCCTGGGATTGACAAATATGTTCCTAAAAAGTCGACAATAACCACATCCGCTTCCGCATTGTGGTGTTTGCTAACCCTTTACGGGGAACGGGGAGAAGGCTCCATTCACGGAGCGGCAAAAGATCGGAGAATGGCCAAACTCTCCCTATAAATGGCTCTGCGAGGCAGTACCCTGGGATTGACAAGTATGTTCCTAAAAAGTCGACAATAACCACATCCGCTTCCGCATTGTGGTGTTTGCTAACCCTTTACGGGGAACGGGGAGAAGGCTCCATTCACGGAGCGGCAAAAGATCGGAGAATGGCCAAACTCTCCCTATAAATGGCTCTGCGAGGCAGTACCCTGGGATTGACAAATATGTTCCTAAAAAGTCGACAATAACCACATCCGCTTCCGCATTGTGGTGTTGGCTAACCCTTTACGGGGAACAGGGGAAGGCTCCATCCACGAAGCGGCACAAGATCGGAGAATGGCCAAACTCTCCCTATAAATGGCTCTGCGAGGCAGTACCCTGGGATTGACAAATATGTTCTTAAAAAGTCGACAATAACCACATCCGCTTCCGCATTGTGGTGTTTGCTAACCCTTTACGGGGAACAGGGGAAGGTTTAATCAACGAAGCGGCAAAAGATCGGAGAATGGCCAAAAGTCTCCCTATAAATGGCTCTGCGAGGCAGTACCCTGGGATTGACAAATATGATCCTAAGAAGTCGACAATAACGACATCCGCTTCCGCATTGTGGTGTTTGCTAACCCTTTACGGGGAACGAGGGGAAGGCTCCATCCACGAAGCGGCAAAAGATTGGACAATGGCCAAACTCTCCCTATAAATGGCTCTGCGAGGCAGTACCCTGGGATTGACAAAAATGTTCCTAAAAAGTCGACAATAACAGCAACCGCTTCCGCATTGTGGTTTACTAAGCCTTTACGGGGAACGGGGTGAAGGCTCCATCCACGAAGCGGCAAAAGATTGGACAATGGCCAAACTCTCCATATAAATGGCTCTGCGAGGCAGTACCCTGGGATTGACAAATATGTTCCTAAAAAGTCGACAATAACAGCAACCGCTTCCGCATTGTGGTGTTTGCTAACCCTTTACGGGGAACGGGGAGAAGGCTCCATTCACGAAGCGGCAAAAGATCGGAGAATGGCCAAACTCTCCCTATAAATGGCTCTGCGAGGCAGTACCCTGGGATTGACAAATATGTTCCTAAAAAGTCGACAATAACCACATCCGCTTCCGCATTGTGGTGTTGGCTAACCCTTTACGGGGAACAGGGGAAGGCTCCATCCACGAAGCGGCACAAGATCGGAGAATGGCCAAACTCTCCCTATAAATGGCTCTGCGAGGCAGTACCCTGGGATTGACAAATATGTTCCTAAAAAGTCGACAATAGCCACATCCGCTTCCGCATTGTGGTGTTGGCTAACCCTTTATGGGGAACAGGGGAAGGCTCCATCCACGAAGCGGCACAAGATCGGAGAATGGCCAAACTCTCCCTATAAATGGCTCTGCGAGGCAGTACCCTGGGATTGACAAATATGTTCTTAAAAAGTCGACAATAACCACATCCGCTTCCGCATTGTAGTGTTTGCTAACCCTTTACGGGGAACGAGGGGAAGGCTCCATCCACGAAGCGGCAAAAGATTGGACAATGGCCAAAAGTCTCCCTATAAATGGCTCTGCGAGGCAGTACCCTGGGATTGACAAATATGATCCTAAAAAGTCGACACTAACGACATCCGCTTCCGCATTGTGGTGTTTGCTAACCCTTTACGGGGAACGAGGGGAAGGCTCCATCCACGAAGCGGCAAAAAATTGGAGAATGGCCAAACTCTCCCTATAAATGGCTCTGCGAGGCAGTACCCTGGGATTGACATATATGTTCCTAAAAAGTCGACAATAACAGCAACCGCTTCCGCATTCTGGTGTTTACTAAGCCTTTACGGGGAACGGGGGGAAGGCACCATCCACGAATCGGCAAAAGATTGGAGAATGGCCAAACTCTCCCTATAAATGGCTCTGCGAGGCAGTACCCTGGGATTCACAAATATGTTCCTAAAAAGTCGACAATAACAGCAACTGCTTCCGCATTGTGGTGTTTACTAAGCCTTTACGGGGGGCGCGGTGTCGAGAGTGGTGGAGATTCAAGAAATTAGCAAACCCAGTCGCCCGTCATACCTAGACTAAAACCGTAACCGTAATATTCCATGGGCTTGTATAGGAACATTTGCAAATTAACGTAATGTTTTGTTGACTACAACAAATTCGCTGGGTTCGAGGATGCCAATGGCGGTCTTCAATCCGACTCGAGAATTTTAATCCCGTTTAGCGAACTGGATTGGATTAAGCAGGATTGGAGTTCGATCCTGGTCGAACGTGTCCGTGTAGCAGCGCCGGATCCGCATTGAGCTCGAGGAGCTTTGGCTCAATGCGGATCGAAAGTATCCGCGTGACAGGGGTATAATTCGTAATCGATTGTGCATGTCGAGTGATTGAACATCGTGATTGGAAATCCGTCCTGGGATCACCTTAAGGCACCCTAAGCTATTATGGGACACTTGCACAACCCCAAACTACCTAAGGGGCTCAGGGGCTACCCTAAGGTCCAGGATAGAGGCCGCGTTCAAGCGTGCACCGCGCGATGCAAATCGTAATTAATAATAATCGACAGGTTCGACGGCAATCCGCGGGTTCTTTGTCGTCGTTCATTATGCCCTGATAAGCGATGCCCGGCAGAGCGCGGCCTGCCTTCCGAGTCGATATTGCTATTGTGCCTCAGTCCGCGACACTGGTGGTACGGGACCGTTTCTGCACGAGCTGGATAATTCTTACAACCGTACCCACTTAGTACCCCGGAGCATCGCTTATCACCCTTGTGATAGGCAGGTAGCTTCGACTCGGATACAGCAGCACTTCAGTCTAGGTGCAAATTCAGTCGTTTCCGGACCGTTCCGTTTGAATACATTCATCGTGTTCGTATACAGTGTGGCTAGGTGAACAGACGTGCGAGTAGTGCGAACTTAACTTACTCCATAGAAATTGATGGCAAGAGGCAAGAACACAGAAGTAAGGACAAATACAAAATCAAGTCAACAAAGACACAAAGACAAAGGACAAACTCAAAATGAAAGAAGAGAGATTGAATTAAGTTATCTATTGACTTACTCGGTCTCGACCTTGCCTTCGAACGTGAGGTAGGCTCCTGCGCTCAGCATTAGTTCAGTGTAGTATGCCCAATAACCGAAGGCCATGAAATCTGCTGTCTGAAATTGTTCAAGTTAATTATTGACAGAGACCCCAACTCTGACAACCTCCATGGGACAAGCCTGTTCTAAGGCATGCAGGAGGATAAGAGCGCAGAGTATGTTTTGAAAACAAACTTGCACGCGCTGCAGCGCGAACCACCATCTTCTCATTGTGGAGCAGGAGAGGGTACGTGCTTTTTAAAGGAGCATGGAAGTGACATTTAACGTGACTCGAAATCCTGCTTCATTTGTGAAGCTGTCCACAAGGAGTCACCACGCAAAATATTTCCGATCTGTGGCGTATTGTCACTGCGCAATAAAATTTACAAAAGACGGTCGGAGAACGGCAGTCGCGGGCGAGAGACACGAGCCCCGCGTGACGTACAAGCTGTTCGATGCCTTTTTTCTTTGTTTTTTCATCTCGGCTCACACGCCGCTTAATTAATACGTTTCAGCTGTGCCGTGCAGTGCTGTGTGCTGTGCACATATGCTGCTGGGCGGCAGAGCCTTGTCAAGTGACTTCCGGTAACTTTTAGATTTGCTGTCCCACCATGTAATGTGGTAATTCAATAAATTGAAATTGAAAACTCGGAACCCTAGAGCCTATACCTTAGGATTAGAGGACTGTGGATCATGCTCACGTGATCGAACACTGCGCCGCTGTCCCCACCGGTGTAGGTGATATGAATTTCCATGAGGGTGGCGTTGAAGTACGTTCCGTCTGCCACGGCTCCGAACTGATGATAGACGAACTGGCCAAGGCTCAGAGTTTTCAGACTCCCTCGTCGCGTCCATATGTCTTGGCCATTCCATTGCACCTTAAAACGAAACGATTGTCGTAGCACGTATAAGACATGTGGCTGACAAGTTCATGAAAGAAGAACCCTGTTCTGGGCGTCTATACACCGACCTTCCAAAGAGAGAGGAAATATTAAGAAAAAGAAAGGAAAGGTCAGCCAGACGAAGGTCGGCTCGCTATTCCAAACAAAAAAAAAGGAAAATGAAAGAAGGAAAGAAAAGGGGATGAAAAGAAAAGGAAAAGAAGAAAAGAAAAGGGGAAGAGAGAAGGAAAAATAGGGGTAACGAAAATGGAAGAAAAGGAAAAGGAGAAAAGAAAAGGGGAAGAAAAAAGGAGAAAATGGGGAAAGAAAAGGGAAGAAAGGGAAAAGAAGAAAAGAAAAGGAAAACAAAGGAGATAAGGAAAGGAAGAACACAAAACTAAAACTGATAAGTCACACACACACTGTCACACAATTACAAGGCGTTGACAAGGTTCGAAGCGTGGAGAAAGCGGAAGAGCGCAGTGGTGACTGTCCCACTGGGTCGAGAGAGACACACAGGACTCACAAGGAGCTCAGGAGACCCGTGTCACGCAGAAAGCGGAGCACCGCAGGACCAAAGAGGACTGCGCACATGAGTGCACGTGAAGAAAAAAAAAGTAGTTTCCTTCTTCACGTTTTGCATTCTTTAATTGCACCACACTTACAACCCTTTTCTCGTAAGCTCTGCTGGAAATACATAGAATAAGGCATGATCCTAATGGGTTCACCTCGTAATTCCAATGCGATTCAATTGATCGAGATTCTCAATGTAGCCAGTAGTCAGAAAAGCTAGTGTATCTAGCAGTGCCTATCTAGCAAAACAATTGCTAGATACGCTAGCTAGCGTATTTAGCATCAACAAACAAGACCGCCCCCGTCCCCGCCCCATCCCGCTCTTGCGAATGTTAATTAGGGCTAAACCACGTGAGCGCCAGCCCACAGATACCGACCTCACTGTATCATCTGAGGAATTAACCACGTGGGCACCAGCCCACTTTCACGACTCCATCTGGTAAGCCATCCCTGCAACATGCCTTTCTTAATATTATAATTAGGTGCACGCCCTACTGTGTTGGAGTAAACCACGTCAGAGTGATACCGACCTCACTGTGTCATCTGAGGAATTAACCACGTGGGCACCAGCCCCCATATCGTAAGCCAGCCTCCAGCAAGTCCCTCGCACACGCAACACGCGCTTCTTATTATAATTAGGTTGCATGCACACCTACTATGTAATTAACTAAGACTGGGCACGCGCCTCAGTCTTATAAAAACGGTGCATGCAAACGGAGATTAGTCAGAACACTAAAAAATGGCAGACCAGTTCTACATCAATTTACTCTCAAACGCTTCCACCGATGTATTTCCTAATAACACGATGAGTAAGTTCAGAGTTAAACTTGCTCATCCCATGCACTTAGATGGGAAGTGGGAAGTTGCCCTGACAGAGGTGAATGTCCCGTTTGCAATTAAGAACGTCACCGACACTGTTAACGCTATATCTGAAACTAGTCTCTTTGCTCCTACACTCACAACAGAGCAAATTAAGTTTCGTGCAGGAGAAAACATTATCTTACCAATTCGACAATTCCTAACGAAACATTTAAAAAGCCAAGCAAGGATTCTACGTGTCACTGGACATTATGAGCTACAACTGCCACTCAATACCGGACTTGAGTTGAGCCTAGCTCTCTCTGCCAAGCTTGGTTTTCCTGAAAAGATTATTGGATCTTCGGAAGTGGATGAAGGTCAACCAGTAAAAGTATTGAAGTATCAAGAGGATACAGAAGAAAAAATTACGTTAATCATGTACCGCTCACGTACAACAAAATATGAAATTCCAGAAGGGTATTACGAGTCGGGAAAGGACCTAGTTGATGCAATAAATCATGCATACCGAACAAAGCTAGGGCTACCAGAAAGTGCACGTGTTTTGTTTTATAATCCATACAATGGAGTTTGTCAGCTGGAAGGTCGTAGCGAGGGTTATGTCACATTTCATCCATATTTGGCTCTGATGCTTGGATTCGGAAAAAGGACAACCTTCTCAAGTTTTGCTGTAGCCCAGCGGGATGTCTGTCTTTTTCCTGCACAAAATTATATCTTTATTTACAGTGACATCATCGAGAATGAAGCTGTCGGTGATATCACGGCACCTCTTCTCCGTTTACTCCCTTTGAGAGTGCAGAGTCGGAATGAAGTGATTTCATATTCTTTCACTAATCTTTACTATAAATATGTGATAGCAAAAGAACTGACCACCATTCAAATCGAACTGGCAAACGAGATAGGTGATTTCATTCCATTCATCGCCGGCTCAGGACGTGTTGGAGTGACACTGCATTTTCGAAAATGTATATAACACAGGCACCCTGTTGCATAGCACATTATGGTACGGGCAAACGTGATCAACCACTGCCACATTATTCTGCTCCTCTTTATCAAGTCAGATCTGGTTATTTCTCTGATTTAGTGCAGCAGTTTATACCTATACTAACAAAGAAGGTAGCTCCCTACGTGAGTCGAAAGCTCCTCGACACTGGACGACACATAGCAGAAGAAGTTAAGCAGGGATCAACGTTTAGAGAAGCTCTAAGGAAAGGAGTTGGTCGTACAATCCATTCAACACGTGACGAGTTGCTTCAGAGGCTCAGAGGAAAAGGAAGCAAAAGAAAACAATCTGTCAACAATAAAAGCAGACGTAAGAGGGTGGGTCGGTCAGTAAAATCTCTGACGAAGCGAAGAAAGGTCGATTTTTTTACTACAGAAAATGTCTACCATCGCAATAGTACATAAGAATTCCTGCCTCTGCACCACGAACCAATTGGAACTGTTTTCTCTTCCTCCAACAAACTTTTCCTTGGAGAAGTCAGAATATGTGGAGTTTTTTCCAGTTTCTGCCCCTACAGCAAGTGGTGTAATCGAATATAATGTTCCAGGTCTCGGAGGTGGATTCTTTGACTTGCAGTCTAGTTTTCTACGCATTCAATGCAAAATTGTACGGAAAAATGGAGATACGGCATCAAGTACAGTTGGCAGTACAGTGACACCAGATAGTGTGATACCTGTGCAAGCATTTGCATCCTCGCTCTTTCATGATGTCCACGTCTACCTTAATTCGACACTGGTTTCTAACTTAGAAAATTATGCATATCGTTCATACTTGGACATAATAACAAATGCTAATAATGTTACTCAAACTCACACCCTCTCTGCAATGCTCTACGAACCAGATCCAGTGGGAGAATCTGAAAATTTTGCCGCTCCTGTTGAGGCAAAAGGAATTTTTGCACGCTACAAACGGACCAAAGGTTCGACACTCTGCGATCTTTATTCCCCTATCTTCAGTGATATATGTCAACAGGAAAAGTTTCTTCTCAATGGAGTCGACATAAGAGTTGTCCTTCGTCAGAACACAGATGATTTTCGACTTCTTGCACCTGCCAGCGAGACTGAAAAACACACTATAGAGTTTTCACGAATTGTGTTGTACCTGCGACGTGTGCAGGTTTCTCCAAGTGTACTCGTCGGCATCGAACGAAGACTTCAGACAACTCCAGCATCATACCTCCTTCGAGGATTAGAGATTAAGTACAGGACAATTGCTCCAAATCAATCTCAAGTGATTTTCGATGACCTTTACAGTGAACGAGTTCCCTCAAAGCTGACAGTATTGATGGTTAGAAGTGAAGCCTACCAGGGTAACAGACAAAGGAATCCATTTAAAATTGAAAATTTCAAGCTTAAGAGAGCTGTGCTTGATGTTGGTGGACAACAGTACACAGATAACTTTGACTTTCAACGATCGATCTACTCTAAAGGATATATGAATTTGCTTCACAAGCTGAAGCAGAAAGACATACCTCTAGCTCCGGCTGCATATGAGAAAGAAACGTTTATGCTCTACTACCATCTCACTCCAGATGTAGAAGTGCAGTCGCTGAGTCCTGTGGTACAAGCCAATGTTTGTCTCACCCTAACATTTGGTGGAAATCTTACAGAGGCTATTACAGTTCTCTTTGTTTCAGAAACAACTCGTGTGCTAGAAATCAACAAAGACAGACGAGTCAAATTCGTATAGAAAAAAATGGAGGAATGGGAATTTTATGCAGCCTTTGCTCGAAATCACTGCGCAAGGCCACTGTTTCGTGGAACATTTGCATGCAATGAAATTGCAAGTCAAAAAGCTGAACCAGGGCTGCATGTTGTAAACACAGCTCCTAGATCCTCTCCTGGAGAGCACTGGGCCTTATGTTACATCTCTAAGAACAACAGCATTTCTTATTTTGACAGCTATGGCATACGACCAGTTTGCAAAGAAATCTACCAGTTTATTCACCCAACATCTTCCTTTCACTACAATGCAAAACGACTTCAGGGATATGGATCTGCTACATGCGGACTGTACTGCTTGTATGTAGGTAGTCTCCTAGCCTGTGGGTTCTCTCTTCAAGAGTGCACTCAGAAGTTTTCACCAACCAACTTCAGACACAATGACAGATTGATAGAATCACTTGTTCGAAAAAATTTCCCAAGAAAAACAGAGGATATGTCATGCTGTAGTGTACTATGAGCATTCAATAAAATTTCAGTTTGCCTGAAAAGAGCTTTATTTGTCAACTTAATTTGCACACTATATAATGAATCATTGGTGATAAAAAAAAATCTAATCTGAGATAGGCTATTTACAAAAAGTGACTTGCAAACAAAGACATTGTTGATGATTACATACATGCTATTAGAAACTGGTTATTTCATACACATACAGTCAAACTCCTTTATAGCGAACACCTTTTTAACGAAAATACCACTACAGCAAATTTTTTTGCGGTCCTGCTGGAGCCCTATAGGTCCAATAATGGACATCCTTTTTAACGAAAATACTTTTACTGCGAATTTTTTTTGCTGTCCCCTGAGTTTCGTTGTAAATGAGTTTGACTGTATAATAAAAAATTTTCTGACACGGATCATTTACAAACAGTGACTCTCATCTGAGACAGGCTATTTGCAAACACTGACTTGCAAACAAAGACGTTGTTATAGATTACATACATGCCATTAGAAACTGGTTATCACATACTCTTATAATCAAATTCTTAGAAAACAGGTTATTTCACGCACATATAATCAAATTCGTCTGAGACGGTCTATTTACAAACAGTGACTTGCAGACAAAGTCAGTTGTTATTTTCATCGCAAATGCATGCAGCAATATGGGAAAGCAAACTGTCTGTTTCACTCACATCAAGAGCTACACATTACTTCAGGAAGACATGAAATTCATCAGACCAGGTCTTAGCTTAGTCATCACTCGTGGCTAACAAATATCCTCTAGCTCCTAACTCACAGTTGTAAGTAATCCCACACTGACAACCATAGATGTGGAATAATGCAATAGCTTTAGTTCATGGTTCTAACATGACATCATTCTAATATATGACAAACCATAGCTATATGGATGTAACACCTTTATTACAATTTTTTTCTGTGGGACCAGGAATAGAAGGGCAACATCTGTTGCGGGGGTGATAACAGATGAGTTCCCTCCTACTCCCGTATGCCAACTCTGTAATGAAACCTCGTGACGGTGCACACCCCAACACCATCGCTTCATTAGAGAGACCAATCCGTACACATTAAAAAATTCAACCATAGCCAGAAGGTAGCGTGTCAATTCCATCATCACAAATGAAGCGTTTCGTATCCAGTGGATTGAGGGCTATTTTTGTCACTGACACACTTTTGTTGACATTGTCCTTGTGCACAATGAGGTTCTGTTTAACTTTATGCATTGTGCCCTGCTCGAGAGCATTCGTGTACATAGAGAAGTGGAGTTTTTGTGCTTCACATTGTTTAACACCCTTAGCACGATTGTACTGCTTTTTGCTGCACAGATCGAGGGCGTACAGCTTTGGCTTCAGACAACAGAAGCCAAGAATGTGATCACGAGGAAGCTCATTTTTAAACATTCCTAGTACCATCCTGTTTTTTGTCGAATAGAGTGGATGATCAGGGTCATATCCAGAGTTGTCTAGATGCTCGTCAGCTAGTTCGTGGAGTGCTTTATCGTCACTCAGCATCACAATGTAAGAATCAGTGTCCATGTATAGCAGTCGTGTATCAGGGGCTACACGGAGAAGATGGTTATGATAAAAATCAAACATCTTCAGCTTAGACAATTCCAATATTGTGAAGCCCAGGTACAGCGGTTGCTTCATGCGAAGAACAGACTGACTAAATTGGAACAAGATGACATGAGAGCTCAGAGGGCGGAACTGTTTCAAGTTTGGTTTACGTAGAAGCTTCAACACTTGCTCATCTGTTACTGTGAGGCGACAATTTACGAATTTCCTGACTTGCATACATGTCCTGCCATATACATTATTAATCATTAGCTTTGATTGCTGTTTCTCAAATGCATTTGTAGCTCGCTTCCGAAGTTCGTGATTGAAGTCGACATAGGATCGCAGAAACGGCTTTTGATTGAACTTGAGAACCCTGTGAACTTTAGTGAGACGCAACCCCAATTGCAGATACAGTTGCAAATTGCGATAGTGGAGAAAGTACCTCTCTTTATCAAATAATGTTAGCAACAGTTTTGCTTTGGTAGCTTTCTGCGGAAGATTGAACTTCTTCATGAGCGCCTTCTGATAGTCTGACAATAGCTCATAACGAACGGACATTTTTTCAGGGGCAATGGGAAGATCTCTGTGGCGTTCATGAGTTGCTCGGTCATACACTAGGTCTACCTCAAGAAAGTAACCCACAGAGGCATCATCTCGTATCTGAGCTATATCCAAGTTAACAATTTCCTCCTCAGTGAGCCACTCAAATCCTCCGTAAGGCAATGGTTCTCTCATGACTGCTCCATACAGGCCATTTACATCAATGTAGTTAATTTTTTTTTTTCTTTTTCGGGATCAAACTGTTCTGTTCCTGGCACATTCGCAGTTGCTTTTCTCAGGGAGCACTGTGTGACACCTCCTCGTAAGCCATTCTCGATGAGCAGGTACGCGTCGGGGTCGTTAATTAGTTCTAGTTCTACCTGACTCATTTTTAGTGCACAAGACATGCTTAATCCTGGAAGGGATCCAAAATGAAACGGTTCAATCTTGTGCACATCGAGTGTCCACTTTCGAAAGTTCTGAAACACATCTGCTAAAAGCAGTGTGTCTGTCAGAAGGTATAAGTCCGAATACTCTCCAAGACTCTTGAGCCGAAATTTTTCATACACATTCTGCGCGTGGTTGTAGTCTTGTTCACTTACTTCGGTTCCATTCAAAATGTTAAAGAACTTATCTCGAGGTGGTAGCGAAGGCTCATCATAGGCTTCAAAACTGGTGACAAAGTTATAACAGAAGACCCCCTTACGAACAACCAGCTGAAAGTGTTCCTCATTTGGAAAAAACTGGCGAAGGCATTGAAAGTTGGATTCACCTTTATCACGTAGATTTTTCACCAGTGTTTCAAGGCTTGCGTTCAGAAAACTCAAACTGTCCAAGAATCGATAAGAGCCGATGTCAATTGCTTTAAATTTTTGACAGCTGGTGGCAATCACGTTGATGTCTGACTTCTTAAGCAGATGTAAATGAGACAGGAGAAAACTCATGTCATAGTTAGCATTATGTGCAATGATTGGAATCTTGGGTGGCACCCTCAGTTTCAGGTTACACGTCTGACATAGTGTTTGTCGAAATTCTCCGCTTACATGGTCATGGTCTCAAACTTTTTGTCTTTTAGCAAAGGATTCTTTGCAGATATTACAATGAGTGGCTGCTGTATGTTGACGCTCATTCTCTTCGGTCATTTCTAGAGGTGCAAAAGCATGTATTCATCCTAAAATTTCGTCATGCAATTTCCGCAGCAGCTCCATAAATACTGTGACACAATTAGGACCACGAAAAAGATGCTTTTGCAACACGTGTGAGTCGGATGCACGTATAACCAAAAGGCAAAATGAGGAAGGACAGTGATCCTCATACACGTTTGTTTCCTCCAAACAAGGTGACAAAACACTTTCAAAATCATATACACAGTAGAAAGGGACTTCCGACATGAGATGTTCCCCGGCAAATGCTACCGTCTCTCCCTTCTTAGGGTAAATTGTCTTAGCAACCTTCTGATGCAAACACATCTTTAAATGATCACTGAGGATTCTGTCTGATGAGAAGCCCATCATACACCTCTTGCAATGAAACCATCCGCTAGGTTGAAATAATCCATTAAAATTTGTGATAAGCAGAAAATGAGAGTCGATTAGCAACAGATCCACATGTTTCTCACGCTCGTCATCGACAACCTTGATGGGGTACAGAGATTTGTCTTACCTTTCGTAGGCGTACACATTGATACTGATACCATTATTTTTTTCGAATGCTTCAACCTCTTTTGGGAAAGCTACCGGGAATGTTTTCGGAAAAACATACTCAGAAATATATGGTCTGTATGAAGATGCCCTACGCCTGCGATAACCAGTAGCAGGATGCAGTGCAGCTATTACAGAGAAGGGAAACGATAGCGAAAACGATGGTTTTCGCTATTTGCTCTTTTGTATAGATGCTTTCTCTCGGCTTCTTGCCATTGTACCTATTCGTAATAAACGATCTCCCGAGGTTATTCGAGCTTTTAAACTTGCCTTTAAAAGAATTGGGACACCCAAGCTTTTGCACACAGATCGTGGAACAGAATTTACAAACAAGGCGGTACAACAGTTTCTGAAAGCAAGGGGGATCCGGCTCATCCATACAAATTTACCTATGAAGGCCTCAATCTGTGAGCGATCTCAGCGAACAATTGTGACCACACTGTACCGTATCTTCACATTCCAGGGTCACAAGCGATATGTGAACATTTTACCTCAAGTAGTGAAAGCTTACAACAATCGCGTACACAGATCGCTTTCTGCCAGACCAGTGGACGTAAAGGAAGAAAACGAGCACATTTTCCGAGAGAGACTGTACC
Source organism: Ornithodoros turicata (assembly GCF_037126465.1). Classification (NCBI taxonomy): domain Eukaryota; kingdom Metazoa; phylum Arthropoda; class Arachnida; order Ixodida; family Argasidae; genus Ornithodoros; species Ornithodoros turicata. The sequence goes on from NW_026999426.1 coordinate 461,256, forward strand.
CCAGCCCGGTTGGACCACCAAAAAAGCCGCGCTACAGTGTTGGAGATGTAGTGAGAATTGCAAAATACAGACATCAGCTAATAAAACGTTATTTAGGGTCATTTACGTCAGAACTCTTCATGGTGAGAGCGATCAAGTTAGGGTATCCTAAAACGTACCTATTACGTGATCTTAAAAATCAAGACATCATTGGTGGGTTTTATGAGAGTGAAATTGTACGAGTGAGAGAGGTTCCAAAAGTAGAGAAGATCATAAAACGACGAGTTAGAAATGGGAAGCTTCAGTACTTGGTTCAGTTCACTGGCAGTCTGGACAAGAAGTGGATCGCAGAAAATTGCCTTGGTTTGTAATGACCAGTCAAGACAAGTCAGCCGCCGATGACACAACATGGCCTGAGGTTGATCCTCGGCTTGATGGCGCATGGTGGCCATCATCAGATGCAGATGAAGAGCAGCCTGTGCTAGGTAGAGGTGTGTGTGGCAGATGGAGAAGAGGTTACACACACGAATTTCGGATGCAGCCTGTGTGTCGTCTCAAACACGTCTCCTACAAGGAGATATTGGAATGTGGGTTAACACAAGTAGGCAAAACTTCGCTCGTGGAAGCTTTTAAAATTGTGACGGATATGGTGTTGTTTCAAGCGCTGCCAGATCAACCTCCTGACAGGGTTACTTGGAAAACTGCAAAAACAATGTATGCCAGAGTTCACACCGCCTGTACGTTTGCCTCGGAATCACCTTTCGCCTTACTTGCTGAATGGTCACGTCACGTGGACGAAATTTTGACATATGCTGACGAGGTTGACGCTATGCATCTTGCTGCCGAGAGTCTATGTTTCATGGAACAAGCCGAGTCTGAAGGTTGGCACTACTTAACAGGCTACATCAGCAAGCTAACACTTGACCTCTTCAAACATCGATTGGTGCACAATGGAGCATAAAAAAATAATCACCGCTCATGTATCAGGGAAATAAAAATGTACATTTGTACTAAGCCCTCTCATTTCATTGTGAGTGAACAGACATGGATAGATGTTTGTGTGTTCTCTTCTCCGTTGTGTGGCACACGTTTTTGCTTGTTGTGGTGATCATCGAGCTAACGAAGCTTCCATCCTCTTCCCTTCAGCTTCATCAGGGCAATTGCAGCAAAGAAGCTGAACTGGAAAAATATGTTTATGTACATTGGTGCCCTTCTGACTTGCTTGTGGTACGCATTTGGAGTGAAAACGGTAAACCGAAGCGTTCTGGTGTTACCCTAACACGAAATGAAACACGCCAGCTGCAAAAATGCTTAGAGACAGCCAATCTTACAAGGACCTATTATGATAACGAATGCTCAGATGTATGCTGTTTGTGCTTAGAACGTGAGTTAAAACTTCGCCGCTGCCCAGGCAACATTTACTCTCTTGGCAGAACAATTGGTCGACATCACTCTGGCTATGGAATCTCACTATCTAAAAGGGCTGTGATCTCACTGTCCTTGTATCTAAATAAAAAAAGATGTAACTGTTTGCAAACGTTTTCACTTCCTGTGATGGACTAGGAAAGCATTCCTTAAATCACAAAGACCTGCATGTCGCCACTGACAGCGGGAGGCATGAAACCTTGTCGTTCCTCATATTTGCATTTCCATAAATGACTTGCATGTTCATAGAAAAGCATTATATATATATATATATATGTATTGCAAAAGAGGAGGGCAAATCCATGTACTGACCACAGTCTGTCTTTCCAGTCAAACACTCTCACGGAGAAAAAAATCTTCATCTGGAATCCCGAGTGGATTAACTTGAAAAAAAAAGTTTTCCACCTCTTCTCCATTGTATAGCACACATTTTTGCCTTGTTGTCAAGGAAGATCTCAAACTCTTCCCTTCAACCTCCTCGGAGTAGTTACAGCAAAAGAAGGAAGATGAACTGGAAAATATGTTTTATGTCAAACCAAAATCAAACGATAAAAAAAAACACCGTTTCGCTAAGTTTAAATGCAAAGAAACATGCAGTAGCAAGACTGAACATTTCCTAAAGTAGGCTTTCCCCCAATGCATGTAGGAGTTGGGTGAAGACTAGCTACATCTCACAAATGAAGGTAGACACATTCCTTTCTTTCTGACCTGTTTGCCATTGACGTGCAGGTGAAGTGTTCTGTTGTTACCCGAACATGAAATGAAAGAGAGAAGCTAAAAAATGCTTAGAAGAAGTCGATCTTACAAGCCCAAAATGTGAGATGGCCCTTCAACCTCGTCGGAGTAGTTACAACAAAGACGATGAACTGGAAAATATGTTTTATGAAGAACCAAAGTCAAACAATTAAAAAAAAACACTGTTCCGCTGAATTGAAATGCAAAGAAACAAGCAATCCAGCAAGACTGAGCATTTCCTAACGTTGACTTCCCGCAACGCACGTAGAAGTTAGGTGAAGCCGACTTGTAAATTAGCAATGTTCTCCAAAACATACAACGCAATGCAATGTCGTAAATAAAAAAATAATGTTGTACTGTTTGCAATCGTTTATTTTTCATTTCATCTACTGCGACGATCTAAGAAGGTGTGCTTTAAAAATCACAAAGATTTGCATGTCGGCAGTGGGAAGGAATGAACCTCTTTTCTTTTTTCTTTCATGGACATGCATTCCATAAATGGCTGTGACCTTGCACGCTCACAGGGGAAGAACTTATAACAAGAGAAAAGAAAAAAGCATGTACTCACCTTAGTCTGCTTTTCCAGTCAAACACCCGCACGGAAAAACCTGAGCTGGAATGTCAAGTGAATCCACCTGAAAACAATCAAGTGGCATTCACTTGACATTCCAGCTCAGTCCGGAAAGCGTTGCGGACGAACTGTCTTACATAGAAGTCGCTTCGTTTGCCTATGAGAGTGCAGCGTCGACCGTCTCGCCCCAAAGACGTGATGAGGAAAGTGAGATTATCGTTTATCCTTGAGAGGTAATTACGGCTTTACCCGGGCTGGCTCGCTCTGTTCAGAAATCAAAGCAGTCAGCATGGAGGTAGCTGTCATTAGTATACTGCGTCTTTTTTCTTCTTCTTTTTCCTGCGGCGCAACATGTATCGCATAGTAATTATTTTTCCTGTCTTCGAGTTGCAAAGGCGACACCGGCTAGAGTAAAAAGGTACGACCTTTATCCAACGAGTTGTCTTATATGCAAATGCTTGCTATTGCAATAACATCGTGTATCTTCCAGCGTTTATTCGACTTGCTCGCGTGCTCATGCAAATCAGCAGAAGAGATATCACAGTCTGAGTGGAAACAGCGTGACCTTCAGCCATCCCGTCGTCTAATATGCAAAGCGTCGCTAACACAACAACATCTTAATGGAATACGGAAAAAGTGATCTTATCATTTCTCGAGAGTTAATCCGTGTCGTACACAAAACGGATTAATGGGAAGAGGTAGCCTGGTCGACTGCAAGTCCAAGCATGTTTAATGAAATCTCTACAATGAATATCATGATGTTCCCCCATGATGCGTCGGATGTCGAATTTCGAAGCGGTAAGCCTTTTGTCGGTTACACGCCCTTAGCACCCTGTCCATAATCACTTCTCAATACTAGCTATGCCATATCCTTGCAATTCGCAATGATGTTGTGGCGGCGGCCGGTGCATTTTTTTTCTTTTTTCGATCGGTTGTCGAAGATCAGAGCTGCAGGCCTTTTTTTTTTCTTTTTTTCGGTTACGCTCTTAGCGCTCTGAAGTTTAAGTATATACTGTCTCTTCGCACTTCGGAAGGAGTCGATTGGCTCATCAACCATTTCCATTAGGCAGACGATAGCGAGGTGTCCTACTTGTCGACTTTAAAACGTAATAAGAAAAAAAATATTTGAACAATGTTGTGCCATGTATGAATCGAGCTATTGTTTTATCCTTGCAGGCATCCAATAAACAAAATACAGAAGCCGACACTGAAGATTTTTGTTTAAGTTTAGTTTGTACAAGCTTTCGCGTGGAGGTCCACGCTTCCTCTGTATTTTGTTTATGAGATCTACAGGACTTGACTCCCCTCTTCGTATACGCTTTTGCAGGATCGAGTAAGAATTGTGCAACTATCCATAAAAAATTAATCTTCGTAATCTTATTATTATTTCTTTTTTACTAAGATCCTTAGATGGATGAACGGTTATGGCACATTTCTGATTTCATAACTAAGCTAATTATTCATTGTTAACGTAGTTTGTTTAAAACAAGAGGTATATCATTCTGATGGAACTACACAATTAAGATGACATTCAGTGAGTGCATCCTACAGGCAAGCAAAGGGGTTGGTGCCCCCACGTGGTCAGCCACAACTGGTCAGGTTTAAAATCTGCGAGAGGGTGGAGGTAAACTTATTAAGAAGGGTATAACGACAGCTTCGTGGGCTGGTTCAACCGCGTTTGAGAGTAAATTGATGTAGAACTGGTCTACCATTTTTTAGTGTTCTGACTAATCTCCGTTTGCATGCACCGTTTTTATAAGACTGAGGCGCGTGCCCAGTCTTAGTTAATTACATAGTAGGTGTGCATGCAACGTAATTATAATAAGAAGTGCGTGTTGCGCGTGCGAGGGACTTGCTGGAGGCTGGCTTACGATATGGGGGCTGGTGCCCACGTGGTTAATTCCTCAGATGACACAGTGAGGTCGGTATCACTCTGACGTGGTTTACTCCAACACAGTAGGGCGTGCACCTAATTATAATATTAAGAAAGGCATGTTGCAGGGATGGCTTACCAGATGGAGTCGTGAAAGTGGGCTGGTGCCCACGTGGTTAATCCTCAGACGATACAGTGAGGTCGGTATCTGTGGGCTGGCGCTCACGTGGTTGAGCCCTAATTAACATTCGCAAGAGCGGGATGGGGCGGGGACGGGGGCGGTCTTGTTTGTGGATGCTAAATACGCTAGCTAGCGTATCTAGCAATTGTTTTGCTAGATAGGCACTGCTAGATACACTAGCTTTTCTGACTACTGTAGCCAGACGGCTTCTCTGCATAGAGCCGGGGAAAAGGAATGCAATACTTTAAGCGAAGCTATTCAGTGACACTAACCCTGATAGCACCTTAAGTCCTTCTTTGTGTCCTGAACCGCTGCAATGGTGGCCAGAAGATAGTGGGCGAAGGGCGGTCTTGTGGTCAAAGCGTGCACTCTTCAAAAGAAGGGTGTACTTTAACTCCTTTCCTCGCCACATATATAACACCCTTTTGAGGAGTACAATTACTCTCAAAATGGTGTCTCCTCAGTCCTTCAAGGGAGTAGCATAACACCGTCTCCCAGCCGGAGAGTAATATTACTCTCCAGTAGGGAAAAATGTGTTATGCTACTCCCATGAGGGAGTGAGGAGACACCCTTTCGAGAGTAGTTGTACTCTCCAAAAGGGTGTTATATATGTGGCAAAAAATGAGTTAAAGTACACGCTTTTTTTAAGAGTGTGGGATGCTCGACAAAGATCCCTCTCATCAGCATGCTCATTCATGCTCAGTGTGGAGAATCAGCTGAGCAGGAGCGAGCAAACGATGAGCTGAGTAGAAGGTGAGCATGAGTGCCGACCTCTGCACCTAGCACGGTAGTGGATAACATTTCCAAGCACTGTGGCACTTGAGCTACAGTGAGCAAGCGTTACGAAACACGAAGAACGAATCAATAGGGAGGGCAACAGACTCAGCGGATGTTCCATGGCGTCACGGAACGGGACGGCAAGAGGTGCCCAATCTCATTGGTGCGTACGGGGCAGACATCTTATTGGTCTCCAGCCTCGTTACGGGTTGCAAGCAGAACGTTGTAGCAGTTCATTTCCAAACGATAAAAGCGCTGAAAGGAGACAAACACAGACGACATAACCTAGAGCACGACTTTCAACAATTCACTGGACTGTGAAAGATGAAAGATAACCTTTTCAGTGACTTTCATCTTTCATCGTTCATTTCTTAGGCAATTTGAGGCTTTGTATGTGTTTGCGCTTTCTATGTTGTTCCACCCTCAGAACATCAGTTCTCTCTCTGGTCAACCCATCTTCATTTATGCAGCAGGAATTCCCTTTCCCTCTCCGATATTGTGAAATACAAAAAGTAAAGAGAGAGAGAGATTTGGGAAGCCCTGCTGATTGGTAAAGGTGAGGACACGTGTGTTAGCACAGAGAGTATCACAATATCACAGAGAGAGGGAAAGGGAATTCCTGCTGTATAAATGAAGATGGGTTGACAGTCCATTAAATTGTTGAAAGCCGTGCTCTATGCTGTGTCGTCTGCGTTTGTCTCCTTTTTGCGCTTTTATCCTCACGGAAGTGTACCAAGAACCCCAAATGGATGTTTTACTCATTAAAAAAAATTTGAAAAAAAAGTGGAGATTCTGAAGCAGAGACTTTCCAGTTTGGGCTAGAGAGACGAGCGACGTTCTAAAATTAGCGAAGGGACTTTCTGCCGAACTTGGAAAAGGAACTCTCCGAAACTATAAAAAAAAGGGGAGTATATTTGCATATGTGGCCGAGAGTGAAGCCCGAGGTATCCGGTTCAAGGAAAAAGCGCCAGTCAGTTCAGGTTCAAGCGCTTCACACTGCATCTAACCATCAGAGAAGAACCGGGATGGACTCTTTAAGGACGGCGCAGCTTCTGGGCACAGCATATCTCTTCTCCTGTATAGGAATTATTGAGGCTGCGGATTGGAGACTGAAAACGTTCTAGCAAGACATCCTGATGTGTTCGAGAGAAGACGCGAGAGGAGACTCCAAAATTTTGAAAGCACGTCCTGTTCCTTTCGTAAAGTGTGGTAGTAGGTGACAAAACTAGTATGTGGTTCCATTTTTTATGTAGATGGGAGGAACACGCTTACCATAAACTCATTTTTCTCGTTGGCATCCATCTGGATTACAGAGACTCCGTGCTTAAAGTCTTCCTGTTTGAGGTTGCTGTAGTCAAGGTTGATGTATTCGTCGCTATAGTTTGTCACGTGCTCGTAGACTCCTAAACTTCTCTTGACAACGGGGCCGTCGACTATGTAAGCCATACGACTTTTCGACACTGTGTCCTTATAATACATGCGGTACTCTTTGCTGAAATAAAAGGTATAATATGACACGGTGCCAGGCACTTCTCGGGGGCGTGAAACTCTCGTAACAATCATACAGTGACATCAGGAGAGACATGGTAACCCAGTTAAAAGTTCTGATTGTAAGAAATTGTTTTTTGCATTGGTTGCAATAGGAATAAATGGGCTTCGACTTGACACAATCGGACATGAATTGGATTCAGTAAAACTCAATTCACTGTCAATGTGCTGAAGTTGTAGTTGACGTCTAATTGCGTACTGGACTCAACCGGGATCAATTTGCTGCCAGTGGCTGACCTTCCCATTTCCTCTTCTTCGCCTAATACGCATATCCCGCCAAATGGGGTCAAATGGGACCTTAGTCACTTGTCGATGTATGAAGTTCGAGTACCAGAAAAACACCGTGCGTTATACGTGCATGAAAACTGCAGAATATTGTGCGGAGTCGAGCGAATTAGTTGACTAGGCGCAATTAATTACCTAGCTTTTTAGTTGGTCGTCTTAGACCGGGACTACGCGAATTGTGAAGTTGTAGAGCGAGGTCGATAAGCCCACCTTGCGTGGAGTCTTAAAGGTGGTAAGAACTCCTATCTGCAGGTATTCAGTTACGGGTGTAGTGGATCTAATAATGTTCTTCTGCGCTTCGTAATTCTATTTACAATTTATTGTTCACTACTTATCCTTCATAACGTGTGCAGCGTTAGCACAAAACCAAACTTTTTTTGCGGGTACGGGCGAGTAGACGTACCGCCATCCGGGTACCTCTATCCATTGTTACGTCATCTGAAGAATTGTAGCATCCAATCAGGCGCCAAAGCGTAGGTACACATAACGTTTTGCTCTACCTCCTAAGCAGTAGGCTTCAATATCTTGGAACAAAAAAAAAAAAATCTGAGAAGTCGACCGGACCACCCTGTCTGATCGCGCCCGAAATCACGTAGCCGCACGATTGCTCAAGAGGCCGAACCCGAGTCAATCTATCTCCAGATGTTAATTTTTTGCATTCCTTACATGTTGACACACAAGAACACCTGAAAGACATCACGTGGGCCACCGACTACATGAAACACCTTTCGGCAGACGCAGTTAAATCCGCACGGGGAAGCGCTGCCACTGCACGATGTCAGTACGCTATCAACAGCGGCAGAAGAGACCAGTTATTGAGTTCCTAATTGGGACCAAACTGGGAAAAGGGAACACAACGACGTAACCTTTGACACATAATCAGACTGTTTGCCAAATAACGAAGGTTTTCTTCCCGCGAAGTTGAGGTCTTCAAGGACTCGGAGCCGCTGACGTCAAACCATAGAGGTAACAAAAAAAAAAAAGAAAATTAAGGAGAGGGCTATAAACAAGAATGCCGTGCGACTCCTCTAGCGATCGCTCCTGGCAATGCCACGCCCATCTATAGTTCCCGGGTCACGTGATCCGCACTTGTTTCTGTTATGGCGGTCGGCGTGGAGGCTTCGAAGTTCAGCAAACCTCATTTTTTGGAAAACCTCTCAACTTCGAAGAACCCCGTTTGCACAACTCTTTGAGCGGTATGACGCATTTCAACATTTGCCGCGTAATAAATCGCAGCGAAAGTTCGGCAGAACAGAAGAGAAGCAAAGCAATGTGACGATGACGCAATTTAGTGATCCATTGCTTCCACACTGAGATCATCTATTTTTTTTCTGTTTCAACGAGCACGATAATTTCTAGCTCCAAAGACGTTATGAAAGCGGAAGCAAGTTTTATACCCCTGCCCCACGGCACGTTCAATGCGGATTGAATCCGATCCGCATCGAGTTTCTCAAGAGCGTTCGGTGCGCGATGCTGCTGCATGATCCAACTCGATGCGTGTTGAAAGGTAGGCTTGTCGACGGGCGGCGCTAAACGCCCCCGGGCAGTACCCTGGGATTAACAAATATGTTCCTAAAAAGTCGACAATATACTACATCCGCTACCGCATTGTGGTGTTTACTAGGCCTTTACGGGGGGCGCGGTGTCGAGATTAAACAAATTAGCAAACGCAATCGCACGTCATACCTAGATTAAAACCGTCACCGTGAAATTCCAGGGGCTTGTATAGAAATATTTGCAAATTAATGTAATGTCCTTGTTGACTGCAAGGAATTCACTGACATCGAGTATGACAAGGACGGTCTTCGAGCCGTCTTGCGAATCTCTGTCCCGTTTAACAAACTGGATCGGGTTGAGCAGGATCGGCGTTCGATCCGACTCGATCGTGTCCGTGTAGCAGCGCCGGATCCCCATTGAGCTCGATGAGCATTGGCTCAATGCGGATCGAAAGTGTCCGTGTGACAGGGGTACTATTCGGCCGCTTCTGGTTTCGCTTCCCTGCGGTATTCAGGTAAGATACGCCATGGACATGAAGGGCGCCATGCTTGATGACGTGTTGCCGTCACGTGTGCGGGCAACTAACCACAATGCCTCGCGATTGTCAGCAGGCCCGCTTGCATTGGGAGAGGCGCTTAGGACACCTCCTTAGTTTCTTTCCTGCAAGCGTCAAACCCAATCTTAAGAGTGTCACCGTATAGACGATTACACTCCACACAGTTCGATACCTGCCAACACAAAACGCATTGATTCAAAATCTGTCAACCACATTCGGCAAGCTGAAAAAAAAAAAGCACAACGGTTTTGCGGCGAGTAGGGGCATGCATAGCTTGACCTAAAAAAGACGTTCATCAGCGTACACTGTTCCAGTACGATGAATATATGTGTGTGAATAGGGCGGTGTTTTAATTTCAATTGCTTTCTCTCTTCTTTCTTTTTTTTTTGTGTTATCTTGGATGTTTACTGTGCGTGTCTCGTGGCGAACGACGCAGGGGACCAAGGGGAGCTTTCAGAGGAACCGTTATCCCGTGGAAACGGGTAACGTTCGTCGCATTTTAATACTTTGTAGTTCTTGAAATGCATGCCGACAAGAGTCACTAAATAAGCTACGCCTCAGAGTATGGACACTGAGTTCCAAGAGCATGCGCCGTCTTGTGTCCCCGCCGGGTTACCCACGCGCACGCGCGCTGCGCACGATGCCATCTCTCGTACGCGGGTGAAATGCTCCTTTCGTTTGCAAGCAGCAGTTGACGGGCTTTAGTTCACCTTTACATCAATCAATGACAATACATGGGTTATCACGCAACAATCATACACGCTTCCCTGTCCTAGAGTCACTAAGTGAGCTTCCCTTCAGAGTATCGACACTGAGGTCCAACGGAGAGCAGGAGCGCCATCTTGTTTCCGCACCACACCGGTACCATCCCCAATTGACGATCAAAGACGGCTAACGTAATGCTCGAGCTGTGGGATAGCGAAGCATATGTATGATTGCTGTGCGATAATCCATGTATTGTCCACCAGAGCGTCCCGAAGATGTCGAGGTGAGCTCAAGGCCGTCAACTGTTGCTTGTAAACGAAAGGAACATTTCACTACCTCACGATAGATGGCATCGTGCGCATGCGCGTGTGTAGCATGGCGCGGAAACAAGATGGCGCATGCTCGTCCTTGGAACTCAGTATCGATACTCTGAAGCGTAGCTTATTTAGTGACACTACCCTGTTCCACAGGGAGGATTATGTTAGTCGTATTTGATCCTTAAATGGGGATGATACCGGTGCGGTGCGGAAACAATATGGCGCTCCTGCTCTCCCTTGGCCCTCAGTGTCGGTACTCTGAAGCAAAGCTTATTTAGTGGCTCCAATGGTGACCCATTTTCGTTCGCAGAAAATGAGACACTCCTTGTGGGCACCATTGCTATAGCCTCCTTCTCGAGGTATATACCTCGAGAAGGAGGCTATAGCAATGGTGTGGCTTGACCACCCTTGCAGCATGTAACACCCTTGTAGCTTGACAAGGGTGTAGCGAAGGGTGTAACTGAAAAAAAAGTGGGGTGTTATCCGCAAATTACACCGCTTTTACACCCTAAAGGGTGCAAACATATTTACTGTGTATAATGGCGCGCTTTTGTCGTTCGAAAGTAGAGGGCCGGGAAACATTCTGGCAGGGAATGTTGGAGGAGCATAGGCGGTGTTTCTATTTATGGAGGGAAGTGGTTCCCCACGCACGAGGTGAACAAGTCAATCCATGACGTATACGTAGCCGAGTACAAGAGGGAAACACGGACAACCCTTACCTCTCAACCGGAAAAAGGTTTACTGAAGACAAAACACGGTTTTAGTAAGTTATTTCACTTACCTTGTTGAGTCGTCGGGAAAATAAAAGACGTGCGTAAACTTCACTGACTTTGACATCCCTTTCGGGATGACCACTTCGCCCGTATCGGCTTTGTGGTGGTGCTTAAATCCATTCTGGAACGATAAAAAACAAAAACACTTCGGTTTTAAAGATGGTATAATGTGTGATTGTGCGAGAATCTCTTTGGCGTCGACATACACCCGAGATCCGATCTCTGTAGCGCCGGAGTATCGCGCATAAAGCCCAATCCGCGAACTGCTCCAGTGTGAAGGCGTTGTCTTAGTGTGTTTTTAAGTCCTACTTTCAGCGGGAGAAGGCAAATGTGCTAGCTAACCATGTGTCGCACTGTCTGATAAAGAAATTGCCTTCCTAATAACAGCTAATTTACGCGCCTTATTATCTACTGGGAGCGGTGCCCCGCTCCGCATGTATTAAGTCCGGTATCTCGGCAGGTGTCGCCTGATACCGGACTAATCGGGGTACTTGTGTTTTTATGCCTTATTTTCCTACAATACACTTCAGTTGTGAGTGACGCACGCAGTTTAAAAATTGTTTTTCTGCTGACTTTTTATGTATACGTGCCAAGGAGCAGGGAGACAATGCACTAAGTAGGTCTTCTCCATCTTGGTGTCGTCGGCGTAACAGGCTGTGTGTCAACCATTGCGCCATTCATTGATATCATTCTGAATGAGAGTTTTGTTCTCACAGTATGGTTGTTGCTCTACAGGTTGAACATGACGCATGACGCTGGCCTCGGTGGCTCATTCGGTACCGTGTCCGCCTCAAGATCGCGGCTTCAAACCCGGCAAGTTCATCTTTTCGTTACGTGAAGTTCACTTTTTCGCTTTTACTAACAAATTACAGTTGTGGAAGCTTGGTACACTGTATAGCGCGAAACGCAGACACTGTCTGCAAACCGCAGCTAATTGGACGCATCCTGACTGACACATCTCGCATTACTACATTTAAGGTCAGCGCAATGCAAGAATCATAATTCGGCGCTTTACGTCGCAGGACAACTTTGATCACGCGCGACGCCCTGTGGCGATGTCTGTGCATTCATTTTGTCCACCTGAGGGTCCTTTTACGTACGCCGAGAGCTCGACACGTCACATCTACCGTCCCTCGCGGAAGACGTCGTGTCAAAGCACCTTGTACCGTTCCACCAAGTTCACCACCGTCCTCGGCCGGGTTCAAACCCGCGATCTTGAGATCAGTAGACGGACACGCTACCGACTGCATCACCGAGGCCGCCGTCAGCGCAATGACATGGCATAATTACGGTGTACAGTAAGCTATGGCATACACACGCCTATGGCATGGCACAACCCGAAAATGCATTCTATAGTAGTTCTGTTCCACACCGTCCTCTGTCATCCTGTCCGCGTTATGTGTGTAAGTACACGTCTATGGGTTTACCTGGTAGACAATATGAATGCCCGGCTCGCTGCGTGCGGTCGCAATGAGACCCATCTGCTTGAAGCTGTAGTGCGCAGGGGAGATAATTGGGTAGGACATGACGTTTACCTTCTCGTGGACGCTCAAGGGAAGGCCACAGGACAGAAATGCATGCGCAAATCGTGCGGGCTTCTTATAGCAACCGGCACATATGGCCCGTATGACCATTGTCTCCACGGTTGGGGTCTGTTTTGGCCGTTGACAGCTTTAAGACTCGCTGCGTTTGCGATTGGCAGGGCAGTATATTTTGCTGGCTCCCAGCTACGCCAACACAAAGCGGAGGCTTCGAGAACTTTCCCGAATCGCATATTTCGCAGACTTCGTTAATTTTCCTTTCTCTGTCCCACGCATACGATTGGCAGGGGCTTCTAGAACAGGGATTTCGCCTAATAATCAGCTTAAGGTTACCACTTTCGTTTGTTATGCTGACACTCTGTTTTCCGTAAGATTTTTATTAATTGGAACTGTCTTCCCTTACATACAGCCGATGTCAGTCGATATCATGGAACATCCTACATTCACCAGACACCGATATCATGACATATAGACCACGATTCGTGATGACGAGACCTGAGAATCCCCTACAGAGTTGTGCGTTGCCTTCGACATGGTATCAAATATACCCAGTTCATTGACAGTGTCGTTAAGTCGACTTTACTAACAATCTCCCACGCGTAATGTCCCCAAGGATCTCGGAGGTAAGTATCATAATAAATCTAGTTTGCGATTTTCATCATCGAATGAAGTTGCTGTTACTTAAACATCAACTTCTCCTGGCAACTACACCAACAACTAACAACATCAACTTTATTGCGACATAATGAAAGGGGCGCCAGGGGCGACACTCTACCCCATGCGGGGAATGAAATAATGAGCCCCTTCGCAATTAGGATCCAAGTCCTATGGCATCCAGAAAGGTCGAGAGAGCCTTGAGGGCAGAGCGTCGGTGGGCTGGATGTGGCCAGGGACCAAGCAATTTTGTGTGTAAGAGAGAGAGGGGGGCGAGTCCAGCATAACAAACTATTTGAATATTAATGACACAAAAAAAAACAAAAGCGCTAGAATGTGCAGGGGATGTTGGTTTAGACCGGAAATAACAGAACGCGGAGACACGGGTGTGCGAGTACGTGGAATGGTGCCAGTTTATAGACACCGAATAGGTACGTGCGAATAACGATGCATATACGCTTGCGTTACCTTGGGGCTAGCAATAGAGAGTTTTAACAGACCGTGGGTAACGGGGCTAGCGTCTCACCGTATCAACCCGAACCAATCGGTGAATAAGATCATGATGACGAATAGCAGCATTGAAGACGAGGACAGGGTAGAAGTAGACGGGACAACTGCAGACTCTCAACTGAACATGAAACAACTGATGTTCTGAGGCTGGAACAACATAGAAGGGACAAATACATACAAAGCCTCAATTTGCCTAAGAAATTAACGATGAAAGATGAACGTCACTGAAAAGGTTAGCCAGCTGTATGACTCGAATCCACATCTTCTGGATTGCCGCTCTAGGGCTCTACCAATTGAGCTAAGCTAACACACCTTCTCAGCGACTTCCAAGGGTGCGTCATCTGAAGGGACAAACCAGCCACTCTCTCTCACTCATCCTCCTTTCACTCTTACATTTTTGCTCACACACACACACACACAATCATACGACGGGATCGACGCAGGCGGCAACTGCTGAACATGAAAGAACTGATGTTCTGAGGCTGGAACAACATAGAAGGGACAAATACATACAAAGCCTCAATTTGCCTAAGACATTAACGATGGAAGATGAAAGTCACTGAAAAGGTTAGCCAGCTGTAGGACTCGAACCCACATCTACTGGATTGCCTTTGCGTTTCCGTTGCGTGAAAGGAGGATGAGTGAGAGAGAGTGGCTGGTTTGTCCCTTCAGATGACGCACCCTGGAAGTCGCTGAGAAGGCGTGTTAGCTTAGCTCAATTGGTAGAGCCCTGGACCGGCAATCCAGAAGATGTGGGTTCGAGTCCTACAGCTGGCTAACCTTTTCAGTGACTTTCATCTTTCATCGTCATTCTCAACTGAAGTTTACTCAAGGAACACAGCATCTTAAACGGCAACATCTAGGTCACTGACTATCACCTAAAAATTGCCAAGTGTAAAGACGGATGTGTCAGCTCCCCTTCTGTCACGCTGGCAGATGTGGAAATATATTTCCTACGCATGGATAAGATGATGAGTGCTATCTCCCAGCCGGCAGCATGAACCTTTGTCCTCTCTGTAAAATTTTAGGTGATGGTCAGTGACCTAGATGTTAGCGTTTAAGATGCCGTGTTCCTTGAGTAAACTTCGGTTGAGAGTCTGCAGTCGTCCCTGTCTACTCCTACCCTGTCCTTGTCTTCTTGCTGCTATTCGTCATCATGAACCTATATTAACTACCCCGAATTGTTCATATTGTGAAGTGGATAATATTCTGAGTCACGCACGAGGGCGATTGGTTCCGATAGAGACGATAACTTTATCAACGGTATACGAAAACTGACTAATATATCGGCCAAACATCTCAAGGGGTAAAGGAGGGTTGTCAGCCGCATCAGCGCTCGCTCTAGTTGTTTCCGTCTGTTCAACAAGGCCGATGTCTTGTACACGTACCAGTGTCGACTATGACGCGAAATAATATAATCTACATGGTGTTTCACTTAAGAGTGACCCCTAATCGTTAAAAGAAAATGTACTTGAGATCAAAATTGAAAATCTTCTGCGTTATACTTGTGAAGGTTTTTGCCGCCCAAACAGGTGATTTCCATCGGTGTACCCCATTCATTTGTCTAATTAGCTTATTGAACTAAAAAAAAATCCCAAGGAAGGGTAACTTTTTTTTACGCTAATTAGAAAGCCCAACAACACCCCATTTCAGTCGCAATTACAGGATCTTTCACGATATTTCCACAAAAATTCGGCACCCGAAAACTGGCATCTCGTTTTCGGATTTCATCAGTGGCGGCGCTATGGGCAAGGCTCGAAGACACTCCTACTGCGCAATGAAAACAGCATGAGAAAAACGGGGAAAAAAGGGGGAGGGCGGGGACCAGCCCAGTCACCCATTTTGTCTTCGCAGCTTATCAGTTCGCATCCATCGGTTACCGATAATCTCCGACATCAGATGTTCTGTGCTGTTTCTTGTGTTGTCATTTCCCCCTCCCCATACATTTAGGTGGGGGCAACTTGAACGAGCGCGCCTCGATGAGCGACGGTTTTTCGGGCAGTTTTTACGTGTTTTCGGGGCTCAAATTTCTCTGGAAAGACCGTGAAAGATACTGTAATTTTGACTGAAATGGGGCTTTCCAATTACCGCAAAAAAGTTACCTTTCTTTGGGAATTTTTCAGTTCAGTTAAGCTAATTAGACAAATTAATGAGGTACACAGATGGAAACCACCTGTTTTGGGCCGCAAAAACCTTCACATGTATGTCGCCAGAAGGTTACTAATTTTATATCTCAAGTACAATTTCTTTAATAAGTAGGGGTCACTCTTAAGTGAAACACCCTGTATAGCCTCATTGAAACATCTTCGACAATGGTAGTCTGAGACCTGTGAACTCGTCCCCGCCGGAGGCCCGCTTTCTGTCTCTGCACCCGGTGCCGCGTATTAAAAGGGAGTCTGACCATTAATGAGATCTGCATATACCAGTGGCTCCACCCACTTTTGGGGGTTTCTACCCAATTAGAGGTCTAATAGAGGTCTTCTACCCAATTAGGGAAGAAACTAGATTGATTTAGATCGAAACGAATATCACTGGTGACAGACCAAAACCATGGATTTTGCGCCCTCTTCTATCAACGCCATCTGTATGGAGAGAGGCATTTTTGGAAGGCTCAGAATTGCAGGTATGGTTACTGGCAAAATTGATTGGTCAGGAGAGCGGTAGACGGCTGTCTGTGTTATATTTTAAATCGCGTACCGTAAGTAGATTGAATCGAAAAAAATGTAATGTAAAACAAAATCTTACGCATCTGGGGCTCCTTTCTTGCTATTTTCTTAAGATGGCGGTCTTAACTTGGCCTAACGGTAGCGAGGAAACATCTCTATGTCGCGTAAATAACGATGGCGAAGCGAAACTTAAAGCTGCTTTTACAAACGCGTACATGATGATATACACTCACATCATGAAATTAAAGCAGTCTCTGAATTTTTTTGCTCACGAAATCTCCGCTTCACCGTTTCAACCACCAAAATCAATTTTCGAGAAATTTTGGTGTCATGTTGGCCCCCATGGAAAACGCCAACCAATGAAAGGCGCCCAGTTTGATTGACTTGCCGAGCCTCTCTTTGAGGCTCCTCCTAATGGTCAGGCTTCCTCTTAATACAAGGCACCGTCGGTGCATTCAATACTAGTGCTGAGTGTTTGAATGAAGCAGTTGCCAGTTGAAGACCTGGCGTCGTTGCTTGCATGACGTGCATGACCGACCTCACCGCATGACTGCTCTGCTCGGGCAGGCCTCGCTCGTTTTCTTTGCTCACATGCAAAGGAATCCAAAGAACGATATACTGTATTGCTGCTGAGCGCTATAGGAGAGGGACACAACACATGGAACTAACTTCCAACACTTTAATGAAACTTGTCGCATCAGGTGCATAAACGCTCCTGGCCACCTGCTGGTTGTTCTTTCTACTTTCACACGTGTCGAGGTGCGTCAGTTCCCTATCAGATAATGTAATGGAAGGAACACTGACACAGGCCTGACCCAAATCATTAATTGTTTGGGCCTCTATAATCTCCCGAGTGGTTCTGTCTGGATTCCTTCCGATGAATACACACTGGGTTACCACAGGTTCACACCCACACCCCCGCAGTGCTAAAGTGTGTGAAGTTAGCACATGTGTTGTGCCCCTCTCTTATGTCCTCGTCTTTATAGCGCTCAGCAGCAATATGGTCTCATACCAACAAGCCCATATACTGGTCTGGCGGACAAACCGCCGTGCAGCCCAACAGTCTTGCGGGGGTTTTATCGTCTAGTGACATGTAGTCCCATAGAACTACGCAAGTGGAATTTTTAGGGAAGAAATCTTCCCCGAACTACGCCGCAAGTGATGCTGCCCCGAAGAAACGCGGGGGCGGACCGCGTTATCATGACGTCGTTGTTGTTCTATTGTTGACTCATCAGATCGAGTCTCCGGCTCCCCTTTGCCTCCCTTCTCCCGAGCCCAGAAGCCACCATCAGGATTGCAGTACTATACAATTTAAAACTTCGCAATACACTCCTAGAGTACACACTCTAAGAAAAAGGGAGTACTTTTACTCCTTTTGGGGAGTAATTGCATTGCCACAAAAAATAGTCCCTTTCGGGAGTAAATGAATGTCACAGAGTGAAGACCGCATTTTACGCGCTGTTGTAAGAGTCCCAGGTACATAATTGGTGCGCATGCATGAAAATACTTTGAAGCAAACCGTCAACCGTGATATATCGAGTGATATAAAATCTTGCGCCATACTAGGGCACAATTTGCGAAGAAAGATGCGCTAACTGTTTCTTACTCTGTGTGGCTGGAAAATTGCTACGTTGTCTGACTTATACAGCCTTATGTCGTTCAAATTGACCAAGGGCACATATTTACGTAGATTGTTGCATTCGGGAGAACATTCGCGAAGTTTAGTGACAATTTGCTGTCCTGGGGAGTAAATGCCGGGACTAAATGTCGGGTTAGGGGACTAAAATGGGGAGTAGTCGCAGAATAGGGGAGTAGAAGCTGCAATTACTCCCCGTTTTACTCCTTTTTTTCTTAGAGTGCAGAAGAGCGAAGCACTTTCGTAACGGTGGCGGACATACGCCTTGTCAACTCGCACCGCATCTGGAGTAACTTCAAGGCACCTAGCTTCACAGTATACAGGTATCGCTTTCTATCGAACACTGCGTTTCTTACTTGACCTGCTTTTTCCTGGTCTTAAGACGCCCCTAGTGTCTCCCACAAGACCCAGAAACAGAAGTGGATCTTGAGGCATCTTTGTATTTTTGGGTATCTCTTCCTTCAGAAGCCTTTAAACAAGCGCCGAGCTGTTTCCCCGAGCTGTTGCCGAGCTTTGACATCATTGAACGAGCGAACAAGAAGAAAGCTCGAAGTATCTCGCAAAGCCAGGCAGGGCATCCGTGGTTGACGTAAGCGCGCAGGGGTGATGCTATCAGGAGGTGTTGCTTGAGTTATGACGCGTTACGTCACGAGCTGCGTGTCCGGGAACCATTTACATGACGTTATCTGTTTCTCTCATATGTCCTCTTCACAAGTGGCATTTTTTTTAATATGTTCAGCCTAGGCCTTGCTAGTACGTCATCTGCGTCGGGTCGTTCTTTCTCATTTAATTCGTCGCAGAACACGCCGCGAGAAAAACAAAAAGAAACCGGGGCCACTACAGTGCTCCTTTAAAAGATCCCCCCCCCCTTTTAGTGAAAAGAACGTATCTGAGAACGATGAAGGGGAATGATACGTCGTGAAGTAACGTGGTCCTCGCCACATGCGATGACATTGGGCCAGATATGGATACGCATAAAGTACGGGCTTCTCATAATAACCGACGTATGTGATCCATGTGACCACTGTCTATACGCGAGTACGTTTGTTTGGGTGCTGGCAGCTTTAAGATGCGACTCGTTTTTTGTTGGCAGGGCCATATATTTTGCTGGCTTCCAGCTGCGCCAACACAAAGTACAGGCTTCGAGAACTTTCCCGAACCCTCTATTGCGCAGCCTCAATTGTGTGTTCTCTCTCTCTCTGTCCCTCTTTTTTAAGAACGGAAGAGGCTGTTCCGCAGGTCTTTTCCTGTTTCTAGAACAGGAACTTGGCTTAATCATCGGTCACTTTCGATTCTCACACTGACGACTTTTTTTATTAAATATATATTTTTTTTATCGTGATTGGAACTGTCTTCCCTTACAAAGATAGCCGACACTATGGATCATCAGAGATTCACCAGACACCGATCACATCATATATAGACCCCCAAATCTTATGACGACACTTGAGAATACCCTTCACAGTTGTGTGATTTATTTCTTAATTGATGTAACCGGTCATTGTTGGACAGTGGGACATTATTTCGATTTCCTCAATGCAGAGACCCTGGCCAGAGAACAAAGAGGGGGTCCTAGAAAACTGCTGGAATCGGCTCATTCGAGGCACCTCTAATCGTGCAAGGCAAGCCGCCCGGTCTTCTCACCGGGGTGTTCGCTGACCTGCTTAAATAATCTGTTGGTTGTGTTCGCCCTTCATTCTCTTTCTCACTGAGGATGTCTCCCATATGGGACACAAAACGTCTGTATTAAATTGTTATTTTTTTGTTGTGTCAAGCCAGTGTTTAGATTTTTTTTCTCGTTCTTAGTCGTGTCCTCTCCTGGCTTTTGGAATAGTTTTTTTCCTGGTCTTAAGACGCCCCCAGAGTCTTCCGGAAGGCCCAAAAGGAGCCTTAAAGGGAGACTCCGGGACAATCCGAAACTATTATAATGACTATGTAAATAAGCTCCATACATTCTTCCGAAATGACAAATAAAGTTGGTTTGACAGTCGATGACTCGGTAGTTGCTGAAAGAGCTGCGAAGCGCAAAACGAAACCGAAACTTCTGAAACGCTTCCTCTCCTACCTCCTGTACCCTGCGTGAAGCAACCGGTTGTGTCGTGCGGGCCACCGGCTGCTTTTCGGGCACGCGTTTTGTAACTACTTCCTGCCACATCGATGACTTGTCATCTGCTTCCTCGATTTCGTTCTAAATTATTCGACAACGCTAAGAGCAAAGGCTACAGGAAGAGGTACACGATGAATTATGATGAGGTGAAGCCCAGTGTTGCCGGACTGCCTTTCCGTCAAATCAGTCAAAGTAAAAACATTCCTTTTCTAATTGTCTGTGCCACTTGGGCATGGGAAATTGTAATAACTAGAGTATCATAACGGTACGGACTGATGTCGCATTGTTGCCTCAACTCCTTTTTGGTACCGAGTTTCCCCTTAAACGACCACGGCATGGATTTTGAGCCCTCTACGTACTTTCCGGATGTCTCTTCCCCCAGAAGCCTTAAAACCAGCTTTAAACGAGCGCCGAGCTGTTTCGCCGAGCCCTTGCCGAGCTTTGACATCATTGAAAGAGCGAACATGAAGAAAGCTCGAAGTAGCTCGCAAAGCCAGGCAGGCCTCCGTGGGTGATGTAAGCGCGCAGGCCTGATGCTATATAGGGTGTGTGCTTGAGCTATGACGCTTTACGTGAGTAGCCGCATGTCTGGGAACCATTTACACCAGGTTATCTGTTTCTCTCATATGCTCTCTTCACAAGTTGATTGTTATGTATTTGTGGACACATGCGCGAGACTGTTGGACAGCCGCAGCGTAAATGAAAACGCCGAATAGATGCACGCTCCGCAAGATGTTGTTTGTCGTGTTTTTTTTTTATCTCCTGTTCGGCTACGTTGGTGATCTGTCACAGTTGTACTTCTGGACTACTGAGTAATGAATGTGTTCTTGTGCTACCTCTTGGCAAACTCCTTCATGGATATTTTTTTTAAATATGTTCAGGGCCTTGGCCTTGCAGGCGCTGTAGGTCATCTGCGTTCGCCGTTCTTTCGCAGGGGCTCGTTTAATTATTCGGGGAACACGTTGCTAGAGAAAAAAAATCGGGATCACAACACAGCTCTTTTAAAAGACCCCCCTCGTCAAAAGAGCGTATCAGAGAACGATAAAGGCGAATGGTACGTCGTCAAGTAACGTGCCCCCCCCTCCCCCTTGTCTGCAGCCATGGCCATGCGCTAGAAATGGATACGCATAAAGTATGGGATCCTCATAGCAACCGACGCATGTGGTTCATGTGGCCACTGTCTACGCGAGTACGTTTGTTTGTGTGCTGACAGCTTTAAGATGCGACTCGTTTTTTGTTGGCAGGGCCATATATTTTGCTGGCTTCCAGCTGCGCCAACACAAGAGTACAGGCTTCGAGAACTTTCCCAAACCGTCTGCTGCGCAAACTCAATTGGGTTTTCTTTCTCTGCCCCTCTTTTTTAACAACGGAAGAGGCTGTTCCGCAGTTTTTTTTTTTCTGTTTCTAGAACAGGAACTTGGCTTAATCATCGATCACTTTCGATTCTCACACTGACGACTATTTTTTTATTAAATATATTTTGTTTTCGTGATTGGAACTATCTTCCCTCACAAAGATAGCCGACATTATGGATCATCAAAATTTCACCGGACACCGATCACATGATATATAGACCCCCCCAGTCCTCATGACAACACTTAAGAGTACCCTCCACAGTTGTGTGCTTTATTTCTTATTTGCAAGTATTTTGCCGGAAGGAAAAAATACCACCGACTTAAGATAACAAAATAACCAATGTATTCAAAAGTTTCGTCTTCCTTACGGGAGACATCATCAGTGCACCCTCGGTGTTATTTTTTTCCTTCTTGCATGATGATTCCCGGCTTTTGGAATATATTGGCAAGTGTTTTGCCTTTCATGTACTATCTAAGATACAACTAGATACCGTTTACAGTGGGGTGGCTGACACCCTCCTCACTCTGAGACAAACAGCGAGCTCATTTGTCAGCGCATTCCAAAGAATAAATCACAGGTAGGAAAAGAGCGAGGAGAAACGCTTTTTTCTCTCTGTTTTTTTTTCTTCTTATTGGGACGTTGTGACTTTAATGGGTAGTGCACCACCCCATCCTCCAACATTTTCACATCGATCCGCACCTATATCTCCTAGTCAACGAATAAGTGGGCGCAAGGACACAATGAGGAAGGAACGCCAGGGACGGACCGCCGCCGTTTGGTTTCGAATCAAGAAAGTGTAGGGGTAAAAGCCAAGTATCCTAGCCACTAGACCACACCAGACACGTTAGGCAGGAGTTGCTCGATAGAAGAAGGGGATTGAAATGAAAAAAGGTAGTCAATGCCTGAAACATAAAACATGAAAAACAGACAGGTCCCACTGAGAGGCGACCTCGGATCGCTGGATTCAGAGTCCAAGAGTGCTGACCATTAGAACTGAAATTCCGATGCCGGGAATCGGACCTCGGCCTCCTGGGTGAAAGCCAACTATCCTAGCCACCGGACACATTAGGCAGGAGTTGCTCGAGAGAAAAAGGGGATTGAGATGAAAAAAGTAGTCAATGCCTGAAACAGGTATAGATACAAAAACAGACATGTCCCACTGAGAGGCGATCTCCGATCGCTCGATTCAGAGTCCCAGAGTTCTGACCATTAGAACTGAAATGCCGATGCCGGGAATCGGACCCGGGCCTCCTGGGTGAAAGCCAAGTATCCTAGCCATGAGACCACACAGGACACGTTAGACGGGAGTTGCTCGATAGAAAAAGGGGATTGAGATGAAAAAAGTAGTCAATGCCTGAGATGCCTGAGACAGGTATAGGTACAAAAACAGACAGGTCCCACCGAGAGTCGAACTCGGACCGCTGGATTCAGAGCCCCAGAGTTCTGACCAATAGAACTGAAATTCCGATACCGGGAATCGGACCTCGGCCTCCTGGGTAAAAGCCAAGTATCCTAGCCATCGGACACGTTAGACACGAGTCGCTCGACAGAAAAAAGGGGATTGAGATGAAAAAAGTAGTCAATGCCTGAAACAAGTATAGATACAAAAACAGACAGGCCCCACTGAGAGGCGATCTCGGATCGCTGGATTCAGAGTCCCAGAGTGCTGACCATTAGAACTGAAATTCCGATGCCGGGAATCAGACCTCGGCCTCCTGGGTGAAACCCAAGTATCCTAGCCATCGGACACGTTAGGCACGAGTCGCTCGATAGAAAACGGGGATTGAGATGAAAAAAGTAGTCAATGCCTGAAACAGGTATAGATACAAAAACAGACATGTCCCACTGAGAGGCGATCTCGAATCGCTGGATTCAGAGTCCCAGAGTGCTGACCATTAGAACTGAAATTCCGATGCCGGGAATCGGACCTCGGCCTCCTGGGTGAAAGCCAAGTATCCTAGCCATCGGACACGTTAGGCACGAGTTGCTCGATAGAAAAAGGAGATTGAGATGAAAAAAGTAGTCAATGCCTGAAACAGGTATAGATACAAAAACAGACATGTCCCACTGAGAGGCGATCTCCGATCGCTCGATTCAGAGTCCCAGAGTTCTGACCATTAGAACTGAAATGCCGATGCCGGGAATCGGACCCGGGCCTCCTGGGTGAAAGCCAAGTATCCTAGCCATGAGACCACACAGGACACGTTAGACGGGAGTTGCTCGATAGAAAAAGGGGATTGAGATGAAAAAAGTAGTCAATGCCTGAGATGCCTGAGACAGGTATAGGTACAAAAACAGACAGGTCCCACCGAGAGTCGAACTCGGACCGCTGGATTCAGAGCCCCAGAGTTCTGACCAATAGAACTGAAATTCCGATACCGGGAATCGGACCTCGGCCTCCTGGGTAAAAGCCAAGTATCCTAGCCATCGGACACGTTAGGCACGAGTCGCTCGACAGAAAAAAGGGGATTGAGATGAAAAAAGTAGTCAATGCCTGAAACAAGTATAGATACAAAAACAGACAGGCCCCACTGAGAGGCGATCTCGGATCGCTGGATTCAGAGTCCCAGAGTGCTGACCATTAGAACTGAAATTCCGATGCCGGGAATCAGACCTCGGCCTCCTGGGTGAAACCCAAGTATCCTAGCCATCGGACACGTTAGGCACGAGTCGCTCGATAGAAAACGGGGATTGAGATGAAAAAAGTAGTCAATGCCTGAAACAGGTATAGATACAAAAACAGACAGGTCCCACTGAGAGGCGATCTCGGATCGCTGGATTCAGAGTCCTAGAGTGCTGACCATTGGAACTGAAATTCCGGTGCCGGGAATCGGACCTCGGCCTCCTGGGTGAAAGCCAAGTATCCTCGCCATCGGACACGTTAGGCACGAGTCGCTCGATAGAAAAAGGGGATTGAGATGAAAAAAGTAGTCAATGCCTGAAACAAGTATAGATACAAAAACAGACAGGCCTCACTGAGAGGCGATCTCGGATCGCTGGATTCAGAGTCCCAGAGTGCTGACCATTAGAACTGAAATTCCGATGCCGGGAAACGGACCTCGGCCTCCTGTGTGAAAGCCAAGTATCCTAGCCATCGGACACGTTAGGCACGAGTCGCTCGATAGAAAAAGGGGATTGAGATGAAAAAGTAGTCAATGCCTGAAACAGGTATAGATACAAAAACAGACAGGTCCCACTGAGAGGCGATCTCGGATCGCTGGATTCAGAGTCCTAGAGTGCTGACCATTAGAACTGAAATTCCGGTGCCGGGAATCGGACCTCGGCCTCCTGGGTGAAAGCCAAGTATCCTAGCCATCGGACACGTTAGGCACGAGTCGCTCGATAGAAAAAGGGGATTGAGATGAAAAAAGTAGTCAATGCCTGAAACAGGTATAGATACAAAAACAGAAAGGTCCCACTGAGAGGCGATCTCGGATCGCTGGATTCAGAGTCCCAGAGTGCTGACCATTAGAACTGAAATTCCGATGCCGGGAAACGGACCTCGGCCTCCTGTGTGAAAGCCAAGTATCCTAGCCATCGGACACGTTAGGCACGAGTCGCTCGATAGAAAAAGGGGATTGAGATGAAAAAGTAGTCAGTGCCTGAAACAGGTATAGATACAAAAACAGACAGGTCCCACTGAGAAGCGATCTCGGAACGCTGGATTCAGAGTCCCAGAGTGCTCACCATTAGAACTGAAATTCCGATTCCGGGAATCGGACCTCGGCCTCCTGGGTGAAAGCCAAGTATCCTAGCCATCGGACACGTTAGACACGAGTCGCTCGACAGAAAAAAGGGGATTGAGATGAAAAAAGTAGTCAATGCCTGAAACAGGTATAGATACAAAAACAGACAGGCCCCACTGAGAGGCGATCTCGGATCGCTGGATTCAGAGTCCCAGAGTGCTGACCATTAGAACTGAAATTCCGATGCCGGGAATCAGACCTCGGCCGCCTGGGAGAAACCCAAGTATCCTAGCCATCGGACACGTTAGGCACGAGTCGCTCGATAGAAAAGGGGGATTGAGATGAAAAAAGTAGTCAATGCCTGAAACAGGTATTTCAGGTGTACTTTCTGGTCTGCTGCCCCTACCTCGGCTAGATGTCCTCTCTCTCTTTTCTTTCCCCTGAGAGAGTACACCTGGGATACTAGAC
The DNA here is from genome assembly GCF_037126465.1 of Ornithodoros turicata. Classification (NCBI taxonomy): domain Eukaryota; kingdom Metazoa; phylum Arthropoda; class Arachnida; order Ixodida; family Argasidae; genus Ornithodoros; species Ornithodoros turicata. The sequence goes on from NW_026999426.1 coordinate 487,102, forward strand.
GACGACTTCTGCGATAAGCAGTCGTCGTCGTCCATGTCCATGTCTTGCAATGTGGCCTGGGATTGGCCTGGTGTGGCCCCATCCCAGATGGAGGCAGCGCCATCAACTTCAGTAGAAGTTGTGGCTGTCTCCGGAGGAGATCCAGAAACAGGAAGAGACACCTCTGTGTCCTTTCCCTTTTGTTGGGGAGTATTGGGTAGAGACCCAGAAGTCTGGGTCTCTACAGATTTCCTCAGTGGTGCTACTCCCCTGCGCACCACTTCGGAGAAGGTTCCCTTTTTTGAAAACTCAACCTGCGCTTTTGCATCTCTGTACGAAAGATTATGTGTCACTTTGACCTTCAGTATGTCTTTCTCTTCCTTCCACCGTGGACAGGAGCGAGAGTAGACAGGATGATTACCTTTACAGTTTGCACATCTGACATCCTTCTCACAGGTCTCTGCAGCGTGATCAGTGCCTGCGCATTTCGGGCAGGTGGCCTGTCCACGACAGACCTGCGAGCCGTGGCCAAAACGTTGGCACTTAAAGCCCCTCCGCGGAGTTGGGATATATGGCCGGACGTGACAGTTGATGTACCCTGCTTTAATGGTAGTGGGAAGCTTATGTAATTGAAATGAAAGGACAATGTGTTTAGTGGAAATCTCCTTACCGTCTCGACGCATAGTTATTCGCCGCGCTGTCACAACACCTTCATCCTTTAGACCTTCTTCGATTTCAGCATCTGAACAATCAAGAAGTTCATGCTCAGATATCACGCCCTTCACTATGTTCAGCGTACGATGCCTCGAAACTGTAACAGGTACGTCAGCAATTCTGTTCAGGGAAAGCAGAGTCGAGCTTTGCTGTCGTGTCTGGACATCGATCTGCAAGCCTCCTGTAGTCAACTTTTTCGCGAAGTAGGACTTCCCTATGGCTTTTTCCAGTTCCTTCGCGATCACAAATGGTGATACTTTGCTCAGTGGCTTAGACCCGTTTTCTCCATGGATGATCAGGACCTTTGCAAACCATGGTTCTGGTGTGAGGTCCAGTGATTGTGTTGCTAGTACATCGGTGCGGTGCCGCTTTCGGTACCGATCATGTTTTTTTGAGTTTGAAGAATCCATAAAAGAAATGTTGTGGTTCAGTGCAGTGGTGCGTCGCCCACCATGGAGCCCAACAAGGGAACGTGTCCCACACGCTAACGCCTGCCTCTGCACTATACCCTAGTGCAGCTACTGGAGAGTGAAAGGACTGCCCAAGGTTGACCCTTGCCGCCAAAGAAGCTGAAAAGAGGAAAAGGAAGATAGTGAAGGAGTGGAGAAAGAAAAAGTAATGAAGGGGGAGATGGCGACTAGCTGAATAATCCTGGCCGGGCCTTCCAGGACCACCCGACTATGGGAAGCAGGGGCCAAAGCGGTGTGTTGCTTTCCCGAAGGGTCCTAAACAACCTCCGGGTCCACTCAACCGCCAGGATCCCCCTTTCCCCAGACACGGGAAAGCCACGCACAGCTATACGTGGGGATCTCCCTCCTGCGGCGACCCAACCGTGAGTGCAGGAGGGGGCTACTGCGGCTGCTGCCGGGCGATGGGGGCACCAAGTTCCCGACGCCGGGCCCCCCTTTTAGTGAAAAGAACGTATCTGAGAACGATGAAGGGGAATGATACGTCGTGAAGTAACGTGGTCCTCGCCACATGCGATGATATTGGGCCAGATGTGGATACGCATAAAGTACGGGCTTCTCATAATAACCGACGCATGTGATCCATGTGACCACTGTCTATACGCGAATAGGTTTGTTTGGGTGCTGGCAGCTTTAAGATGCGACTCGTTTGTTGTTGGCAGGGCCATATATTTTGCTGGCTTCCAGCTGCGCCAACACAAAGTACAGGCTTCGAGAACTTTCCCGAATCCTCTATTGCGCAGCCTCAATTGTGTGTTCTCTCTCTCTGTGCCTCTTTTTTAAGAACGGAAGAGGCTGTTCCGCAGGTCTTTTTTGTTTCTAGAACAGGAACTTGGCTTAATCATCGGTCACTTTCGATTCTCACACTGACGACTTTTTTTATTAAATATATATTTTTTTGTCGTGATTGGAACTGTCTTCCCTTACAAAGAGAGCCGACACTATGGATCATCAGAGATTCACCAGACACCGATCACATCATATATAGACCCCCAATCCTTATGACGACACTTGAGAATACCCTTCACAGTTGTGTGATTTATTTCTTAATTGATGTAACCGGTCATTGTTGGACAGTGGGACATTATTTCGATTTCCTCAATGCAGTGACCCTGGCCAGAGAACAAAGAGGGGGTCCTAGAAAACTGCTGCAATCGGCTCATTCGAGGCACCTCTGATCGTGCAAGGCAAGTCGCGCGGTCTTCTCACCGGGGTGTTCGCTGACCTGCTTAAATAATCTGTTGATTGTGTTCGCCCTTCATTCTCTTTCTCACTGAGGATGTCTCCCATATGGGACACAAAACGTCTCTAGTAAATTGTTATTTTTTTGTTGTGTCAAGCCAGTGTTTAGATTTTTTTTCTCGTTCTTAGTCGTGTCCTCTCCTGGCTTTTTGGAATAGTTTTTTCCTGGTCGTAAGACGCCCCCAGAGTCTTCCGGAAGGCCCAAAAGGAGCCTTAAAGGGAGACTCCGGGACAATCCGAAACTATTATAATGACTGTGTAAATAAGCACGATACATTCTTCCGAAATGACAAATTAAGTTGGTTTGACAGTCGATGACTCGGTAGTTGCTGAAAGAGCTGCGAAGCGCAAAACGAAACCTAAACTTCTGAAACGCTTCCTCTCCTACCTCCTGTACCCTGCGTGAAGCAACCGGTAGTGTCGTGCGGGCCACCGGCTGCTTTTCGGGCACGCGTTTTGTAACTACTTCGTGCCACATCGATGACTTGTCATCTGCTTCCTCGATTTCGTTCTAAATTATTCGACAACGCTAAAAGCAAAGTCTACAGGAAGAGATACACGATGAATACCGGTGAGGTGAGGCCCAGTGTTGCCGGACTGCCTTTCCGTCAAATCAGTCAAAGTAAAAACATTCCTTTTCTAATTATCTGCGCCGCTTGGGCATGGGAAATTGTAATAACTAGAGTATCATACGGTACGGACTGATGTCGCATTGTTGCCTCAACTCGTTTTTGGTACCGAGTTTCCCCTTGAACGACCACAGCATGGATTTTGAGCCCTCCACGTACTTTCTGGATGTCTCTTCCTCCAGAAGCCTTAAAACCAGCTTTAAACGAGCGCCGAGCTGTTTCGCCGAGCTCTTGCCGAGCTTTGACATCATTGAAAGAGCTAACATGAAGAAAGCTCGAAGTAGCTCGCAAAGCCAGGCAGCGCTCCGTGGGTGATGTAAGCGCGCAGGCCTGATGCTATATAGGGTGTGTGCTTGAGCTATGACGCTTTACGTGAGTTGCCGCGTGTCTGGGAACCATTTACACCAGGTTATCTGTTTCTCTCATATGCTCTCTTCACAAGTGGATTGTTATGTATTCGCGGACATATGCGCGAGACTGTTGGACAGCCGCAGCGTAAATGAAAACGCCGAATAGATGCACGCTCCGCAAGATGTTGTTTGTCGTGTTTTTTTTTTATCTCCTGTTCGGCTACGTTGGTGATCTGTCACTGTTGTACTTCTGGACTACTGAGTAATGAATGTGTTCTTGTGCTACCTCTTGGCAAACCCCTTCGTGGATATTTTTTTTTTAATATGTTGAGGGCCTTGGCCTTGCAGGCGCTGTTGGTCGTCTGCGTTCGCCGTTCTTTCGCAGGGGCTCGGTTAATTATTCGTGGAACACGTTGCTAGAGAAAAAATCGGGCTCACAACGCAGCTCTTTTAAAAGACCCCCCCCCCCTCGTCAAAAGAGCGTATCGGAGAACGATAAAGGCGAATGGTACGTCGTCAAGTAACGTGCCCAACCCCCCTCACACATGTCTCCAGCCATGGCCATGCGCTAGAAATGGATACGCATAAAGTACGGGCGCCTCATAGCAAACGACGCATGTGGTTCATGTGGCCACTGTCTACGCGAGTACGTTTGTTTGGGTGCTGACAGCTTTAAGATGCGACTCGTTTTTTGTTGGCAGGGCCATATATTTTGCTGGCTTCCAGCTGCGCCAACACAAGAGTACAGGCTTCGAGAACTTTCCCGAACCGTCTGCTGCGCAAACTCAATTGGGTTTTCTTTCTCTGCCCCTCTTTTTTAACAACGGAAGAGCCTGTTCCGCAGTTTTTTTTTTCTGTTTCTAGAACAGGAACTTGGCTTAATCATCGATCACTTTCGATTCTCACACTGACGACTATTTTTTTATTAAATATATTTTGTTTTCGTGATTGGAACTATCTTCCCTCACCAAGATAGCCGACATTATGGATCATCAAAATTTCACCGGACACCGATCACATGATATATAGACCCCCCCCAGTCCTCATGACAACACTTAAGAGTACCCTCCACAGCTGTGTGCTTTATTTCTTATTTGCAAGTATTTTGCCGGAAGGAAAAAATACCACCGACTTAAGATAACAAAATAACCAATGTATTCAAAAGTTTCGTCTTCCTTACGGGAGACATCATCAGTGCACACTCGGTGTTATTTTTTTCCTTCTTGTATGATGATTCCCGGCTTTTGGAATATATTGGCAAGTGTTTTGCCTTTCACGTACTATCTAAGATACAACTAGATACCGTTTACAGTGGGGTGGCTGACACCCTCCTCACTCTGAGACAAACAGCGAGCTCATTTGTCAGCGCTTTCCAAAGAATAAATCACAGGTAGGAAAAGAGCGAGGAGAAACGCTTTTTTCTCTCTGTTTTTTTTTTCTTCTTCTTATTGGGACGTTGTGACTTTAATGGGTAGTGCACCACCCCATCCCCCAACATTTTCACATCGATCCGCACCTATATCTCCTAGTCAACGAATAAGTGGGCGCAAGGACACAATGAGGAAGGAACGCCAGGGACGGACCACCGCCGTTTGGTTTCGAATCAAGAAAGTGTAGGGGTAAAAGCCTAGTATCCTAGCCACTAGACCACACCGGACACGTTAGGCAGGAGTTGCTCGATAGAAGAAGGGGATTGAAATGAAAAAAGGTAGTCAATGCCTGAAACATAAAACATGAAAAACAGATAGGTCCCACTGAGAGGCGATCTCGAATCGCTGGATTCAGAGTCCCAGAGTGCTGACCATTAGAACTGAAATTCCGATGCCGGGAATCGGACTTCAGCCTCCTGGGTGAAAGCCAAGTATCCTAGCCATCGGACATGTTAGGCACGAGTTGCTCGATAGAAAAAGGGGATTGAGACGAAAAAAGTAGTCAATGCCTGAAACAGGTATAGATACAAAAACAGACAGGTCCCACTGAGAGGCGATCTCGGATGGTTGGATTCAGAGTCCAGAATGCTGACCATAACAACTGAAATTCCGATGCCGGGAATCGGACTCGGGCCTCCTGGGTGAAAGCCAGGTATCCTAGCCACGAGACCACACAGGACACGTTAGGCAGGAGTTGCTCGATAGAAGAAGGGGATTGAAATGAAAAAAGGTAGTCAATGCCTGAAACATAAAACATGAAAAACAGATAGGTCCCACTGAGAGGCGATCTCGGATGGTTGGATTCAGAGTCCAGAATGCTGACCATAACAACTGAAATTCCGATGCCGGGAATCGGACTCGGGCCTCCTGGGTGAAAGCCAGGTATCCTAGCCACGAGACCACACCGGACACGTTAGGCAGGAGTTGCTCGATAGAAGAAGGGGATTGAAATGAAAAAAGGTAGTCAATGCCTGAAACATAAAACATGAAAAACAGATAGGTCCCACTGAGAGGCGATCTCGAATCGCTGGATTCAGAGTCCCAGAGTGCTGACCATTAGAACTGAAATTCCGATGCCGGGAATCGGACTTCAGCCTCCTGGGTGAAAGCCAAGTATCCTAGCCATCGGACATGTTAGGCACGAGTTGCTCGATAGAAAAAGGGGATTGAGACGAAAAAAGTAGTCAATGCCTGAAACAGGTATAGATACAAAAACAGACAGGTCCCACTGAGAGGCGATCTCGGATGGTTGGATTCAGAGTCCAGAATGCTGACCATAACAACTGAAATTCCGATGCCGGGAATCGGACTCGGGCCTCCTGGGTGAAAGCCAGGTATCCTAGCCACGAGACCACACCGGACACGTTAGGCAGGAGTTGCTCGATAGAAGAAGGGGATTGAAATGAAAAAAGGTAGTCAATGCCTGAAACATAAAACATGAAAAACAGATAGGTCCCACTGAGAGGCGATCTCGAATCGCTGGATTCAGAGTCCCAGAGTGCTGACCATTAGAACTGAAATTCCGATGCCGGGAATCGGACTTCAGCCTCCTGGGTGAAAGCCAAGTATCCTAGCCATCGGACACGTTAGGCACGAGTTGCTCGATAGAAAAAGGGGATTGAGACGAAAAAAGTAGTCAATGCCTGAAACAGGTATAGATACAAAAACAGACAGGTCCCACTGAGAGGCGATCTCGGATGGTTGGATTCAGAGTCCAGAATGCTGACCATAACAACTGAAATTCCGATGCCGGGAATCGGACTCGGGCCTCCTGGGTGAAAGCCAGGTATCCTAGCCACGAGACCACACCGGACACGTTAGGCAGGAGTTGCTCGATAGAAAAAGGGGATTGAGACGAAAAAAGTAGTCAATGCCTGAAACAAGTATAGATACAAAAATCCGTGGTTGACGTAAGCGCGCAGGGGTGATGCTATCAGGAGGTGTTGCTTGAGTTATGACGCGTTACGTCACGAGCTACGTGTCCGGGAACCATTTACATGACGTTATCTGTTTCTCTCATATGTCCTCTTCACAAGTGGCAATTTTTTTAATATGTTCAGCCTAGGCCTTGCTAGTACGTCATCTGCGTCGGGTCGTTCTTTCTCATTTAATTCGTCGCAGAACACGCCGCGAGAAAAACAAAAAGAAACCGGGGCAACTACAGTGCTCCTTTAAAAGATCCCCCCCCCCCTTTTAGTGAAAAGAACGTATCTGAGAACGATGAAGGGGAATGATACGTCGTGAAGTAACGTGGTCCTCGCCACATGCGATGACATTGGGCCAGATATGGATACGCATAAAGTACGGGCTTCTCATAATAAGCGACGCATGTGATCCATGTGACCACTGTCTATACTCGAGTAGGTTTGTTTGGGTGCTGGCAGCTTTAAGATGCGACTCGTTTTCTCTTGGCAGGGCCATTTATTTTGCTGGCTTCCAGCTGCGCCAACACAAAGTACAGGCTTCGAGAACTTTCCCGAACCCTCTATTGCGCAGCCTCAATTGTGTGTTCTCTCTCTCTTTCCCTCTTTTTTAAGAACGGAAGAGGCTGTTCCGCAGGTCTTTTTCTGTTTCTAGAACAGGAACTTGGCTTAATCATCGGTCACTTTCGATTCTCACACTGACGACTTTTTTTATTAAACATATATATTTTTTTATCGTGATTGGAACTGTCTTCCCTTACAAAGATAGCCGACACTATGGACCATCAGAGATTCACCAGACACCGATCACATCATATATAGACCCCCAGTCCTTATGACGACACTTGAGAATACCCTTCACAGTTGTGTGATTTATTTCTTAATTGATGTAACCGGTCATAGTTGGACAGTGGGACATTATTTCGATTTCCTCAATGCAGAGACCCTGGCCAGAGAACAAAGCTCATTCGAGGCACCTCTGATCGTGCAAGGCAAGCCGCGCGGTCTTCTCACCGGGGTGTTCGCTGACCTGCTTAAATAATCTGTTGGTTGTGTTCGCCCTTCATTCTCTTTCTCACTGAGGATGTCTCCCATATGGGACACAAAACGTCTGTAGTAAATTGTTATTTTTTTGTTGTGTCAAGCCGGTGTTTAGATTTTTTTCTCGTTCTTAGTCGTGTCCTCTCCTGGCTTTTTGGAATAGTTTTTTCCTGGTCTTAAGACGCCCCCAGAGTCTTCCGGAAGGCCCAAAAGGAGCCTTAAAGGGAGACTCCGGGACAATCCGAAACTATTATAATGACTGTGTAAATAAGCACGATACATTCTTCCGAAATGACAAATAAAGTTGGTTTGACAGTCGATGACTCGGTAGTTGCTGAAAGAGCTGCGAAGCGCAAAACGAAACCTAAACTTCTGAAGGCTTCCTCTCCCACCTCCTGTACCCTGCGTGAAGCAACCGGTAGTGTCGTGCGGGCCACCGGCTGCTTTTCGGGCACGCGTTTTGTAACTACTTCGTGCCACATCGATGACTTGTCATCTGCTTCCTCGATTTCGTTCTAAATTATTCGACAACGCTAAAAGCAAAGCCTACAGGAAGAGGTACACGATGAATACCGATGAGGTGAGGCCCAGTGTTGCCGGACTACCTTTCCGTCAAATCAGTCAAAGTAAAAACATTCATTTTCTAATTATCTGCGCCGCTTGGGCATGGGAAATTGTAATAACTAGAGTATCATACGGCACGGACTGATGTCGCATTGTTGCCTCAACTCGTTTTTGGTACCGAGTTTTCCCTTAAACGACCACGGCATGGATTTTGAGCCCTCTGCGTACTTTCTGGATGTCTCTTCCTCCAGAAGCCTTAAAACCAGCTTTAAACGAGCGCTGAGCTGTTTCGCCGAGCCCTTGCCGAGCTTTGACATCATTGAAAGAGCTAACATGAAGAAAGCTCGAAGTAGCTCGCAAAGCCAGGCAGGCCTCCGTGGGTGATGTAAGCGCGCAGGCCTGATGCTATATAGGGTGTGTGCTTGAGCTATGACGCTTTACGTGAGTAGCCGCATGTCTGGGAATCATTTACACCAGGTTATCTGTTTCTCTCATATGCTCTCTTCACAAGTGGATTGTTATGTATTCGCGGACATATGCGCGAGACTGTTGGACAGATGAAAACGCCGAATAGATGCACCCTCCGCAAGATGTTGTTTGTCGTGTTTTTTTTATCTCCTGTTCGGCTACGTTGGTGATCTGTCACAGTTGTACTTCTGGACTACTGAGTAATGAATGTGTTCTTGTGCTACCTCTTGGCAAACCCCTTCGTGGATATTTTTTTAAAATATGTTCAGGGCCTTGGCCTTGCAGGCGCTGTAGGTCATCTGCGTTCGCCGTTCTTTCGCGGGGGCTCGTTTAATTATTCGGGGAACACGTTGCTAGAGAAAAAAATTGGGCTCACAACACAGCTCTTTTAAAAGACCCCCCCCCTTGTCAAAAGTGCGTATCGGAGAACGATAAAGGCGAATGGTACGTCGTCAAGTAACGTGCCCCCCCACCACATGTCTCCAGCCATAGCCATGCGCTAGAAATGGATACGCATAAAGAACGGGCTCCTCATAGCAAACGACGCATGTGGTTCATGTGGCCACTGTCTACGCGAGTACGTTTGTTTGGGTGCTGACAGCTTTAAGATGCGACTCGTTTTTTGTTGGCAGGGCCATATATTTTGCTGGCTTCCAGCTGCGCCAACACAAAAGTACAGGCTTCGAGAACTTTCCCGAACCGTCTGCTACGCAAACTCAATTGGGTTTTCTTTCTCTGCCCCGCTTTTTTAAGAACGGAAGAGGCTGTTCCGCAGGTTTTTTTCTGTTACTAGAACAGGAACTTGGCTTAATCATCGATCACTTTCCATTCTCACACTAACGACTATTTTTTTATTAAATATATTTTGTTTTCGTGATTGGAACTGTCTTCCCTTACAAAGATAGCCCACATTATGGAGCATCAAAATTTCACCGGACACCGATCACATGATATATAGACCCCCCCTTACGGGAGACATCATCAGTGCACCCTCGGTGTTATTTTTTTCCTTCTTGCATGATGATTCCCGACTTTTGGAATATATTGGCAAGTGTTTTGCTTTTCACGTACTCTCTAAGATAATACTAGATACCGTTTACAGTGGGGAGGCTGACACCCTCCTCACTCTGAGACAAACACCGAGCTCATTTGTCAGCGCTTTCCAAAGAATAAATCACAGATAGGAAAAGAGCGAGGAGAAACGCTTTTTTCTCTCTGTTTTTTTCTTCTTATTGGGACGTTGTGACTTTAATGGGTAGTGCACCACCCCATCCTCCAACATTTTCACATCGATCCGCACCTATATCTCCTAGTCAACGAATAAGTGGGCGCAAGGACACAATGAGGAAGGAACGCCAGGGACGGACCACCGCCGTTTGGTTTCGAATCAAGAAAGTGTAGGGGTAAAAGCCAAGTGTCCTAGCCACTAGACCACAGCGGACACGTTAGGCAGGAGTTGCTCGATAGAAGAAGGGGATTGAAATGAAAAAAGGTAGTTAATGCCTGAAACATAAAACATGAAAAACAGACAGATCCCACTGAGAGGCGATCTCGAATCGCTGGATTCAGAGTCCCAGAGTGCTGACCATTAGAACTGAAATTCCGATGCCGGGAATCGGACCTCGGCCTCCTGGGTGAAAGCCAAGTATCCTAGCCATCGGACACGTTAGGCACGAGTTGCTCGATAGAAAAAGGGGATTGAAATGAAAAAAGTAGTCAATGCCTGAAACAGGTATAGATACAAAAACAGACAGGTCCCACTGAGAGGCGATCTCGGATCGCTGGATTCAGAGTCCCAGAGTGCTGACTATTAGAACTGAAATTCCGATGCCGGGAATCGGACCTCGGCCTCCTGGGTGAAAGCCAGGTATCCTAGCCACGAGACCAAACAGGACACGTTAGGCAGGAGTTGCTCGATAGAAAAGGGGGATTGAGATGAAAAAAGTAGTCAATGCCTGAGACAGGTATAGATACAAAAACAGACAGGTCCCACTGAGAGGCGATCTCGGATCGCTCGATTCAGAGTCCCAGAGTGCTGACCATTACAACTTAAATTCCGATGCCGGAAATCGGACTCGGGCCTCCTGGGTGAAAGCCAGGTATCCTAGCCACGAGACCAAACAGGACACGTTAGGCAGGAGTTGCTCAATAGAAAAAGGGGATTGAGATGAAAAAAGTAGTCAATGCCTGAAACAGGTATAGATACAAAAACAGACAGGGCCCACTGAGAGGCGATCTCGGATCGCTCGATTCAGAGTCCCAGAGTGCTGACCATTACAACTTAAATTCCGATGCCGGAAATCGGACTCGGGCCTCCTGGGTGAAAGCCAGGTATCCTAGCCACGAGACCAAACAGGACACGTTAGGCAGGAGTTGCTCGATAGAAAAAGGGGAGTGAGTAGTCAAATGCCTGAGACAGGTATAGATACAAAAACAGACAGGTCCCACCAAGAGGCGATCTCGGATCGCTCGATTCAGAGTCCCAGAGTGCAGACCATTAGAACTGAAATTCCGGTGCCGGGAATCGGACTCGGGCCTCCTGGGTGAAAGCCAGGTATCCTAGCAACGAGACCACACAGGACACGTTAGGCAGGAGTTGCTCGGTAGAAAAGGGGGATTGAGATGAAAAAAGTAGTCAATGCCTGAAACAGGTATAGATACAAAAACAGACAGGTCCCACCGAGAATCGAACTCGGATAGCTGAATTCAGAGTCCAGAGTCCAGACCATAACACCATGGGACCTGAAATTCGATGCGGGAATCGGACTCGGGCCTCCTGGGTGAAAGCCAGGTATCCTAGCCACAAGACCACACAGGACACGTTAGGCAGAAGTTGCTCGATAGAAAAAGGGGATTGAGATGAAAAAAGTAGTCAATGCCTGAAACAGGTATAGATACAAAAACAGACAGGGCCCACTGAGAGGCGATCTCGGATCGCTCGATTCAGAGTCCCAGAGTGCTGACCATTACAACTTAAATTCCGATGCCGGAAATCGGACTCGGGCCTCCTGGGTGAAAGCCAGGTATCCTAGCCACGAGACCAAACAGGACACGTTAGGCAGGAGTTGCTCAATAGAAAAAGGGGAGTGAGTAGTCAAATGCCTGAGACAGGTATAGATACAAAACCAGACAGGTCCCACCAAGAGGCGATCTCGGATCGCTCGATTCAGAGTCCCAGAGTGCAGACCATTAGAACTGAAATTCCGGTGCCGGGAATCGGACTCGGGCCTCCTGGGTGAAAGCCAAGTATCCTAGCCACGAGACCAAACAGGACACGTTAGGCAGGAGTTGCTCGATAGAAAAATGGGAGTGAGTAGTCAAATGCCTGAGACAGGTATAGATACAAAAACAGACAGGTCCCACCAAGAGGCGATCTCGGATCGCTCGATTCAGAGTCCCAGAGTGCAGACCATTAGAACTGAAATTCCGGTGCCGGGAATCGGACTCGGGCCTCCTGGGTGAAAGCCAGGTATCCTAGCAACGAGACCACACAGGACACGTTAGGCAGGAGTTGCTCGGTAGAAAAAGGGGATTGAGATGAAAAAAGTAGTCAATGCCTGAAACAGGTATAGATACAAAAACAGACAGGTCCCACCGAGAATCGAACTCGGATAGCTGAATTCAGAGTCCAGAGTGCAGACCATAACACCATGGGACCTGAAATTCGATGCGGGAATCGGACTCGGGCCTCCTGGGTGAAAGCCAGGTATCCTAGCCACAAGACCACACAGGACACGTTAGGCAGAAGTTGCTCGATAGAAAAAGGGGATTGAGATGAAAAAAGTAGTCAATGCCTGAAACAGGTATAGATACAAAAACAGACAGGTCCCACCGAGAATCGAACTCGGATAGCTGAATTCAGAGTCCAGAGTGCAGACCATTACACCATGGGACCTGAAATTCGATGCGGGAATCAGACCCGGGCCTCCTGGGTGAAAACCAGGTATCCTAGCCACGAGACCACACAGGACACGTTAGGCAGAAGTTGCTCGATAGAAAAAGGGGATTGAGATGAAAAAACTAGTCAATGCCTGAAACAGGTATACATACAAAAACAGACAGGTCCCACCGAGAATCGAACTCGGATAGCTGAATTCAGAGTCCAGAGTGCAGACCATTACACCGTGGGACCCGAAATTCGATGCCAGGAATCAGACCCAGGCCTCCTGGGTGAAAGCCAGGTATCCTAGTCACTAGACCACACCGCACACCTTAGGCAGGAGTTGTTCGATTGAAAAAGGGGATTGAAACTAAAAAAGTAGTCTACGCCTGAAAACATATAGAAACAAAAACAGACCATTACACCATGGAACCTGAAACTCGATGCCGGGACTCAGACCCGGGCCTCCTGGGTGAAAGCCAGGTATCCTAGTCACTAGACCACACCGGACACCTTAGGCAGTTGTTCGATTGAAAAAAGGGATTGAAACTAAAAAAGTAGTCTACGCCTGAAAACGTATCGATACAAAAACAGACCATTACGCCATGGGACCTGAAACTCGATGCCGGGACTCAGACCCGGGCCTCGTAGGTGAAAGCCAGGTATCCTAGTCACTAGACCACACCGGACCCCTTAGGCAGGAGTTGTTCGATTGAAAAAAGGAATTGAAACTAAAAAAAGTAGTCTACGCCTGAAAATGTATAGATACAAAAGCAGATCATTACACCATGGGACCTGAAACTCGATGCCGGGGCTCAGACCCGGGCCTCGTAGGTGAAAGCCAGGTATCCTAGTCACTAGACCACACCGGACCCCTTAGGCAGGAGTTGTTCGATTGAAAAAAAGGGATTGAAACTAAAAAAGTAGTCAACGCCTGAAAACGTATAGATACAAAAACAGACCATTACACCATGGGACCTGAAACTCGATGCCGGGACTCAGACCCGGGCCTCCTGGGTGAAAGCCAGGTATCCTAGTCACTAGACCACACCGGACACCTTAGGCAGGAGTTGTTCGATTGAAAAAAGGGATTGAAACTAAAAAAGTAGTCTATGCCTGAAAACGTATAGATACAAAAACAGACCATTGCACGATGGCACCTGAAACTCGATGCCGGGAATCAGACCCGTGTCTCCTGGGTGAAAGCCAGGTATCTTAGTCACTAGACCACACCGTACACCTTAAGGAGGTGTTGTTCGATTGATATAAGGGATTGAAACGAAAAAGTAGTCTACGCCTGAAAACGTATAGACACAAAAACAGACCATTACACGATGGGACCTGAAACTCGATGCCGGGACTCAGACCCGGGCCTCCTGGGTGAAAGCCAGGTATCCTAGTCACTAGACCACACCGGACACCTTAGGCAGGAGTTGTTCGATCGAAAAAAGGGATTGAAACTAAAAAAGTAGTCTACGCCTGAAAACGTATAGATACAAAAACAGACCATTACACCATGGGACCTGAAACTCGATGCCGGGACTCAGACCCGGGCCTCCTGGGTGAAAGCCAGGTATCCTAGTCACTAGAACACACCGGACACCTTAGGCAGGAGTTGCTCGATAGAAAAAGGGGATTGAGATGGAAAAAGTGGTCAATGCCAGAAACAGGTATAGATACAACAACAGACAGGTCCCACTGAGAGGCGACCTCGGATGGTTGGATTTAGAGTCCAGAATGCTGACCATAACAACTCAAATTCCGATGCCGGGAATCGGACCCAGGCCTCCTGGGTGAAAGCCTGGTATCCTAGCCACTAGACCACACCGGACACGTTAGGCAGGCGGTGGTCGATAGAAACAAGGAATGACATGAAACAAGCAGTCAAAGCCTGAAACAGTTTAGATACAAAAACAGACAGGCCCCACCGAGAGTCGAACTCGGATCGCTGGATTGAGAGTCCAGAGTGCAGACCATTACACCATGGGACCTTAAATTCGATGCTGGGAATCAGATCCGGGCCTCCCGGGTGAAAGCCGGGTATCCTAACCACTAGACCACACCGGACACATTACGCAGGCGGTGGTCGATAGAAACAAGGGATGACATGAAACAAGCAGTCAAAGCCTGAAACAGTTTAGATACAAAAACAGACAGGCCCCACCGAGAGTCGAACTCGGATCGCTGGATTGAGAGTCCAGAGTGCAGACCATTACACCATGGGACCTTAAATTCGATGCTGGGAATCAGATCCGGGCCTCCCGGGTGAAAGCCGGGTATCCTAACCACTAGACCACACCGGACACATTATGCAGGCGGTGGTCGATAGAAACAAGGGATGACATGAAACAAGCAGTCAAAGCCTGAAACAGTTTAGATACAAAAACAGACAGGCCCCACCGAGAGTCGAACTCGGATCGCTGGATTGAGAGTCCAGAGTGCAGACCATAACACCATGGGACCTGAAATTCGATGCGGGAATCGGACTCGGGCCTCCTGGGTGAAAGCCAGGTATCCTAGCCACAAGACCACACAGGACACGTTAGGCAGAAGTTGCTCGATAGAAAAAGGGGATTGAGATGAAAAAAGTAGTCAATGCCTGAAACAGGTATAGATACAAAAACAGACAGGTCCCACCGAGAATCGAACTCGGATAGCTGAATTCAGAGTCCAGAGTGCAGACCATTACACCATGGGACCTGAAATTCGATGCGGGAATCAGACCCGGGCCTCCTGGGTGAAAACCAGGTATCCTAGCCACGAGACCACACAGGACACGTTAGGCAGAAGTTGCTCGATAGAAAAAGGGGATTGAGATGAAAAAACTAGTCAATGCCTGAAACAGGTATACATACAAAAACAGACAGGTCCCACCGAGAATCGAACTCGGATAGCTGAATTCAGAGTCCAGAGTGCAGACCATTACACCGTGGGACCCGAAATTCGATGCCAGGAATCAGACCCAGGCCTCCTGGGTGAAAGCCAGGTATCCTAGTCACTAGACCACACCGCACACCTTAGGCAGGAGTTGTTCGATTGAAAAAGGGGATTGAAACTAAAAAAGTAGTCTACGCCTGAAAACATATAGAAACAAAAACAGACCATTACACCATGGAACCTGAAACTCGATGCCGGGACTCAGACCCGGGCCTCCTGGGTGAAAGCCAGGTATCCTAGTCACTAGACCACACCGGACACCTTAGGCAGTTGTTCGATTGAAAAAAGGGATTGAAACTAAAAAAGTAGTCTACGCCTGAAAACGTATCGATACAAAAACAGACCATTACGCCATGGGACCTGAAACTCGATGCCGGGACTCAGACCCGGGCCTCGTAGGTGAAAGCCAGGTATCCTAGTCACTAGACCACACCGGACCCCTTAGGCAGGAGTTGTTCGATTGAAAAAAGGAATTGAAACTAAAAAAAGTAGTCTACGCCTGAAAATGTATAGATACAAAAGCAGATCATTACACCATGGGACCTGAAACTCGATGCCGGGGCTCAGACCCGGGCCTCGTAGGTGAAAGCCAGGTATCCTAGTCACTAGACCACACCGGACCCCTTAGGCAGGAGTTGTTCGATTGAAAAAAAGGGATTGAAACTAAAAAAGTAGTCAACGCCTGAAAACGTATAGATACAAAAACAGACCATTACACCATGGGACCTGAAACTCGATGCCGGGACTCAGACCCGGGCCTCCTGGGTGAAAGCCAGGTATCCTAGTCACTAGACCACACCGGACACCTTAGGCAGGAGTTGTTCGATTGAAAAAAGGGATTGAAACTAAAAAGTAGTCTATGCCTGAAAACGTATAGATACAAAAACAGACCATTGCACGATGGCACCTGAAACTCGATGCCGGGAATCAGACCCGTGTCTCCTGGGTGAAAGCCAGGTATCTTAGTCACTAGACCACACCGTACACCTTAAGGAGGTGTTGTTCGATTGATATAAGGGATTGAAACGAAAAAGTAGTCTACGCCTGAAAACGTATAGACACAAAAACAGACCATTACACGATGGGACCTGAAACTCGATGCCGGGACTCAGACCCGGGCCTCCTGGGTGAAAGCCAGGTATCCTAGTCACTAGACCACACCGGACACCTTAGGCAGGAGTTGTTCGATCGAAAAAAGGGATTGAAACTAAAAAAGTAGTCTACGCCTGAAAACGTATAGATACAAAAACAGACCATTACACCATGGGACCTGAAACTCGATGCCGGGACTCAGACCCGGGCCTCCTGGGTGAAAGCCAGGTATCCTAGTCACTAGAACACACCGGACACCTTAGGCAGGAGTTGCTCGATAGAAAAAGGGGATTGAGATGGAAAAAGGTAGTCAATGCCAGAAACAGGTATAGATACAACAACAGACAGGTCCCACTGAGAGGCGACCTCGGATGGTTGGATTTAGAGTCCAGAATGCTGACCATAACAACTCAAATTCCGATGCCGGGAATCGGACCCAGGCCTCCTGGGTGAAAGCCTGGTATCCTAGCCACTAGACCACACCGGACACGTTAGGCAGGCGGTGGTCGATAGAAACAAGGAATGACATGAAACAAGCAGTCAAAGCCTGAAACAGTTTAGATACAAAAACAGACAGGCCCCACCGAGAGTCGAACTCGGATCGCTGGATTGAGAGTCCAGAGTGCAGACCATTACACCATGGGACCTTAAATTCGATGCTGGGAATCAGATCCGGGCCTCCCGGGTGAAAGCCGGGTATCCTAACCACTAGACCACACCGGACACATTACGCAGGCGGTGGTCGATAGAAACAAGGGATGACATGAAACAAGCAGTCAAAGCCTGAAACAGTTTAGATACAAAAACAGACAGGCCCCACCGAGAGTCGAACTCGGATCGCTGGATTGAGAGTCCAGAGTGCAGACCATTACACCATGGGACCTTAAATTCGATGCTGGGAATCAGATCCGGGCCTCCCGGGTGAAAGCCGGGTATCCTAACCACTAGACCACACCGGACACATTATGCAGGCGGTGGTCGATAGAAACAAGGGATGACATGAAACAAGCAGTCAAAGCCTGAAACAGTTTAGATACAAAAACAGACAGGCCCCACCGAGAGTCGAACTCGGATCGCTGGATTGAGAGTCCAGAGTGCAGACCATTACACCATGGGACCTTAAATTCGATGCTGGGAATCAGATCCGGGCCTCCCGGGAGAAAGCCGGGTATCCTAACCACTAGACCACACCGGACACGTTATGCAGGCGGTGGTCGATAGAAACAAGGGATGACATGAAACAAGCCGTCAAAGCCTGAAACAGTTTAGATACAAAAACAGACAGGCCCCACCGAGAGTCGAACTCGGATCGCTGGATTGAGAGTCCAGAGTGCAGACCATTACACCATGGGACCTTAAATTCGATGCTGGGAATCAGATCCGGGCCTCCCGGGTGAAAGCCGGGTATCCTAACCACTAGACCACACCGGACACATTATGCAGGCGGTGCTCGATAGAAACAAGGGATGACATGAAACAAGCAGTCAAAGCCTGAAACAGTTTAGATACAAAAACAGACAGGCCCCACCGAGAGTCGAACTCGGATCGCTGGATTGAGAGTCCAGAGTGCAGACCATTACACCATGGGACCTTAAATTCGATGCTGGGAATCAGATCCGGGCCTCCCGGGTGAAAGCCGGGTATCCTAACCAATAGACCACACCGTACACGTTTTGCAGGCTGTGGTCGATAGAAACAAGGGATGACATGAAACAAGCAGTCAAAGCCTGAAACAGTTTAGATACAAAAACAGACAGGCCCCACCGAGAGTCGAACTCGGATCGCTGGATTGAGACTCCAGAGTGCAGACCATTACACCATGGGACCTTAAATTCGATGCTGGGAATCAGATCCGGGCCTCCCGGGTGAAAGCCGGGTATCCTAACCACTAGACCACACCGGACACGTAATGCAGGCGGTGGTCGATAGAAACAAGGGATGACATGAAACAAGCAGTCAAAGCCTGAAACAGTTTAGATACAAAAACAGACAGGCCCCACCGAGAGTCGAACTCGGATCGCTGGATTGAGAGTCCAGAGTGCAGACCATTACACCCTGGGACCTTAAATTCGATGCTGGGAATCAGATCCGGGCCTCCCGGATGAAAGCCGGGTATCCTAACCACTAGACCACACCGGACACGTAATGCAGGCGGTGGTCGATAGAAACAAGGGATGACATGAAACAAGCAGTCAAAGCCTGAAACAGTTTAGATACAAAAACAGACAGGCCCCACCGAGAGTCGAACTCGGATCGCTGGATTGAGAGTCCAGAGTGCAGACCATTACACCCTGGGACCTTAAATTCGATGCTGGGAATCAGATCCGGGCCTCCCGGGTGAAAGCCAGGTATCTTAGTCACTAGACCAAACCGTACACCTTAAGGAGGAGTTGTTCGATTGATAAAAGGGATTGAAACGAAAAAGTAGTCTACGCCTGAAAAACGAATAGATACAAAAACAGACAGGTCCCACTGAGAGGCGACCTCGTATCGCTCGATTCAGACTCCACAGTGCTGACCATTACAACTGAAATTCCGCTGCCGGGAATCGGACCCGTGCCTCCTCGTTGAATGCCAGGTACCCTAGCCACGAGACCACACAGGACACTTTATGCAGGAATTGGTCGATAGAAAAAAAGGTATTGAGATGAAAAAAATAATCAACGCCTGAAACAGGTATAGATACAAAAACAGACAGGTCCCACCGAGAGTCGAACTCGGATCGCTGGATTCAGAGTCGAGAGTGCGGACCATTACACCATGGGACCTGAAACTCGATGCTAGGAATCAGACCCGGGCCTCCTGGGTGAAAGCCAGGTATCTTGGTCACTAGACCACACCGGACACGTTAGGCAGGAGTTGTTCGATAGAAAAAAGGGATTGAAACGAAAAAAGTAGTCTACGCCTGAAAAACGGAGATAGAAAAACAGACAAAAACAGACCATTACACCATGGGACCTGAAACTCGATGCCGGGAACCAGACCCAGCCTCCTGGGTGAAAGCCAGGTATCTTAGTCACTAGACCACACTGGGCACCTTAGGCAGGCGTTCGATTGAGAAAGGGATTGAAACGAGAAAGTAGACTACGCCTGAAAAACGTATAGATACAAAAACAGACAGGTCCCACTGAGAGGCGACCTCGTATCGCTCGATTCAGACTCCACAGTGCTGACCATTACAACTGAAATTCCGCTGCCGGGAATCGGACCCGTGCCTCCTCGTTGAATGCCAGGTACCCTAGCCACGAGACCACACAGGACACTTTATGCAAGAATTGGTCGATAGAAAAAAATGTATTGAGATGAAAAAATAATCAACGCCTGAAACAGGTATAGATACAAAAACAGACAGGTCCCACCGAGAGTCGAACTCGGATCGCTGGATTCAGAGTCGAGAGTGCAGACCATTACACCATGGGACGTGAAACTCGATGCTGGGAATCAGACCCGGGCCTCCTGGGTGAAAGCCAGGTATCTTGGTCACTAGACCACACCGGACACGTTAGGCAGGAGTTGTTCGATAGAAAAAAGGGATTGAAACAAAAAAGTAGTCTACGCCTGAAAAACGTAGATAGAAAAACAGACAAAAACAGACCATTACACCGTGGGACCTGAAACTCGATGCCGGGAACCAGACCCAGCCTCCTGGGTGAAAGCCAGGTGTCTTAGTCACTAGACCACACTGGACACCTTAGGCAGGCGTTCGATTGAAAAAGGTATTGAAACGAGAAAGTAGACTACGCCTGAAAAACGTATAGATACAAAAACAGATAGGTCACACTGAGAGGCGACCTCGTATCGCTCGATTCAGACTCCACAGTGCTGACCATTACAACTGAAATTCCGCTGCCGGGAATCGGACCCGTGCCTCCTCGTTGAATGCCAGGTATCCTAGCCACGAGACCACACAGGACACGTTATGCAGGAATTGGTCGATAGAAAAAAAGGGATTGAGATGAAAAAAATAATCAACGCCTGAAACAGGTATAGATACAAAAACAGACAGGTCCCACTGAGAGTCGAACTCGGATCGTTGTATTCAGTGTCCAGGCCATTAGGCCATGGGACCTGAAATTCCGAAGCCCGGTATCGAACCCGGGGCTCCTGGGTGAAAGCCAGGTATCCTAGCCACTAGACCACAGAGGACACGTTATGCAGGAATTGATCGATAGAAAAAAGGGATTGAGATGAAAAAATTGTCAACGCCTGAAACAGGTATAGAAAAAAAAAACAGAGAGGTCCCACCGAGACTCGAACTCGGATCGCTGGATCCAGAGTCCAGACCATTACACAATGGGAACTGAAATTCCGAAGCCGGGTATCCAACCCAGGGCTCCTGGGTGAAAGCGAGGTATCCTAGCCACTAGACAACACAGGACACGTTACGCAGGAATTGGTCGACAGAAAAAAAAGGGATTGAGATGAAAAAAATAGTCAGCGCCTGAAACAGGTATAGATACAAAAACAGACAGGTCCCACCGAGAGTCGAACTCGGATCGCTAGATTCAGAGTGCTGACCATTACACCAAGGGACCTGAAATTCCGAAGCCAGGTATCGAACCCAGGCCTGCTGGGTGAATGCCAGGTATCCTAGCCACGAGACCACACCGAACACGTTAGGCAGGCGCAAAAAACAACTTTATTTCAGGATGATGGGTGGGGAGTTTCATCGGCGGGGGCGATACTCTAACCCAGTGCTGTAGATGAAGCTGGGAACGAAGTAATGGGTCCTGTTACAATGAGGATCGAAGTCCTGCGGCGTCCAAAAAGGCTAAGAGAGCCTTGAGGGCAGAGCGTTGGTGAGGTGGAAGGTGGATGCGGCCAGGGGCTAAGCAATGTTGTGAGGGAGAGGGGACGGGAGTCTAGCTCGTTGAGGGAGGCGGAGAGGACGGAGCGGGAAGGGTGGTGGTGTGGGCAATGGAGAAGAATGTGCTCGAGATCTTCAACACTACCGCAGTGAGTGCAGTGGGGAAAGTTAACTTGTCTCAAGCGGTAACGCCACTGTGCTGTGAAGGCCACGTCGAGGCGCATTCGATGAACTAATACGGCGTCTTGACGAGAGATATGTGCTGGCATGCGGAGAGTGCTGGGTCAACTCTGCTCAGCATGGCAGGGGGTAGTATGTCGGCGGTCCGTTGGCGGATAGCCAGAGGAGTCTGGTGGTTCGGGAGTCCGGAGAGGAGATTCGAAGTATAGAACCCCGATCGCCTTGTTATGGTCAGATGGAGAGCTACTAACCGGATTTCGTTTCGATCAGAGTGACGCAGGACATTCGATGAGCTAGAGAAAAGGACTCAGACCAGACGTTCCAAAAATCCAAAAATTAGTTTTTCCTTCCTCGTCGTTCACGAGTTACAACACTAAAAAAACAAAGCAATAAATCCTGAAAGGTCCAAACAACCTCGTCGTTTTTCAGTACATAAAAAATCTAAATCAAGCACGGTTCGCGCTGCAGGTCTCATTCCGCAACATCCTCCCCCCCGGAATGGGCGTCACTAGCACATTGGAGATGACCCTCGAATGGGTACAGCTGCTGTCTTGTGATGTTGCCTGATGGCAGCTTGATGGAACATGACCTGTTCTCTCCATCTCTTCCTCGATGAAACTTCACAATCCTGCTGTTTTCCAAACTTGCCCCGGTGTTCGTTCTTCATGAACGAGTACAAGATCGCCTTCTTTCATGGAATGAGAAGGCGTGGTACGTGATACATGGGCCGATCGCAACTCCCACAGATAGTCCTTGTGCCAACGTTTCCAAAAGTGGTCAGCTATCTTTTGCTGGTGCACCCACCTTCGCGAAAGCGCTTCTGTAGTTGATCTGGTTGTTCTGTAGTTTCCAACTAGGAGGTGCGCTGGTGTCAGAGCAGTAGGCCCGTTGGGTGAGGAATGCAAGTACGTGATGGGCCGTGAGTTTACTGCTGCTTCGGCTTCGGCTAGCACCGTTTCCATTTCTTCGATCGTCAACGACTGCTTTCCGATGACTCTTCGTAGAGCATGTTTAAGGGTCTGAACGAGTCTCTCCCAAAACCCGCCCCACCACGGTGCTCTTTCCGGCATGAACCTCCCGCTGATCATAGTTGTGGCCATATAATTCTGCGCGTCGTCTTGCCGTATTAGACTCCCTCACTTCTGGATATCTTTCGCGGCCCTTTTAAATGTCAAGGCGTTATCTGAGTACATCACCGAGGGTATTCCACGACGGGACACAAATCTCCTGAATGCAAGAAGGAATGCGTTGGCTCCGAGGTTGCTGATTAGTTCGAAATGTACCGCCCTGGTAACGGCACAAGTAAACAATGAGATATAAGATCTCTTTGATCCGTCATCGGTTTTTACAAAAACTGGGCCGACAAAATCTACTCCTGCCACTTCAAACGGAAGAATGGGGGTTACTCGCTCTGCAGGTAACGGAGCAGTAGGTGCTCTCGCTGGCTGAAGTCGGAAGCGTTTGCACGCTGGGCAGCGGAAGATCACAGTCTTCACAAATTGTCTAGCATGGGGAATCCACCATTTCTCCCTAAGGTCGTTCATGGTGTCCTGGAGTCCTCCGTGTAGTGTGTGGTTGTGTGAAGCAGACGCTATAAGGTGTGCCAGGCGGTGCTCCTTCGAAATGATGATGGGATGCTTGACTTGTTCTACTTCATCCGCATAGTGAAGCCGACCCTTAAGCCGGAGAACACCAGTTGCATCCAGAAACGGCTGCAAATTTGCGATCTTCGAGTTCGTGGGAAATTCCAGCTTCTCCCTCAGTGCATAAACCTCATCTAGATACGTTGCGGCCTGCGAAGTACGTACCCAGTACGTTTCCGCATGAAGTAGTTCGTCTGCAGACAAGGGACCCGTGAGCCGTTCTTCCTGATGCCGACAATTTGCAATGAATCGAAGAATCCAGGCAGTCGTTCGCAAAACACGGGAATACTTGCCGAACGCATCCAAATCAAGAAGTGGCGACCATTGTTGCAACGCCACTTGCAGTAATGACTGACATTGTAGGCGTTCCTCATCCGTTCGTGGATACTGTTCGACGAAATCGTTCGGCCAGCACCCGCAGTCTGCGCTAGCCACTTAGGCCCATGCCACCAGCTTTGACTGCTAATCAGTTTCAGCGCAGTAATGCCTCTTGTCAAGTGGTCGGCTGGGGTTTCGGTCCCAGGGCAGTGTGCCCAATGCGATATTTCGGTAA